>NC_134472.1:56842071-57090059 GCF_964194025.1 Convolutriloba macropyga
AGATGTTTGAAGTTCATTAATGTTTTGTGATAACGCGCCAATTTAAACTTGAATTAGATTTAATGTCATCAACTGACCTCAGTTTTTCTAATTAAACTAAGCAAAAA
This sequence comes from Convolutriloba macropyga, assembly GCF_964194025.1. Taxonomy (NCBI): domain Eukaryota; kingdom Metazoa; phylum Xenacoelomorpha; order Acoela; family Convolutidae; genus Convolutriloba; species Convolutriloba macropyga. Next base: position 56,842,179 of record NC_134472.1, read on the forward strand.
TCATTTTAAGCGAGACAAAATGTCAATATGGGAGTAAAATTATACATCTGGTGCCACAAAAATACACACATGACAGAACAAACAAACGCGCTTCAAAAAATTTGAAAATAAATTTTTACAGTCAAGTCAATCAAACTATTTAAAATGAGTGAATAAACAACATTGATTTGGAATGATCCTGACGTCACACAATTGTAAAAAAAAACAAAAATTTCGACAATGAAATAGAGCCAAAACTGATTGTTTGCCAAAAAAACTAGCCCTTGAATTATTTTTTATTCATTTACTGAACTCATCAAGCAGAGAAAATGAAAATTTTAAGTCATTTATTAAAAGAAAAATTTACACAGGACTGAAATAAACAGATAAAAAAAGAGTGGAAAATTTTAAATCATTTTTTTATTCTCCTCAATTAGACCTGTTAACTATTGTTTCAAACAATCAAGTTAGCGAAATTGTTCAGAAAAAGTAAATGAAGCAACTAGAAACTAACAAAACGATCTAATTTCGAAAAAAAACGAATTGAAACATTTCTCGACTTGTTTCCAAAGTAGCCGAAAAAAACACCTTTATACCACAGAAAATATATTTAATTCTTAACAGCTAGTGCATGCGAGATATAAATTTTAATTCAGTTACCAATAAACTTCATAATACTTAACCATTTGCCAAAAAAATGATGAAATATAGAAAAAAGAACCAACTATTAGCAAAGAACTCCGATCAATTTTCAAGAAAGCTTCAGAATGCTGTCAGCACAGCCTCGGAAAATTAAACTATAGTCTGAATAAACTTTTAAATAACATAAAAAAATTAAAACAAGAAAGGGGCCACTTAGCGAAAATCTTTTAACACTATTTTTTTTGCTGTTTCAAAAGAACGTATGAACAAAATAATCACTATCTGTATCTCCGCTCATTAAATTTTTGACGGCAAAAAATTGTTAACTTCCTGAATTTCCGGTTTTTCTACATGCTCAGTGAGAAGACCATCCATTACTCCGCTTCGCTATCGCTATCTAAGTGGAAAAAATGCTGAAAATTTATAAAAGTCTTGATTACACTCTATAACCCTAATATTAGACTGAGCACACTGAGAATTTTGCTTCAAATTTTTGGTTTTTGATTGAAGTGAACGTTTAACATTCAAACCAAAATTACACGTCAATATTTTATATAAACGAAATGGTGCCATAAAATCTATAAAATGTGAAAGTTATGTGACCGGGTCGAATTTTTCATTCCAGTTTTTTAAATCAGTCTCCTGAAAAAAAAATCAGCAAAAAAAAGGAAAAACACTCACAAAACAATCTTTTTGTGGAAAATAAAACTATCGAAAAGACCAAAAAGATCAGTAAAAGAGATAAAGTTGAGGCAGTTTGAGATCCTCTATGTTAGTGTTCCCGGCACTTTTAGAAGACTGAGAAAATTACATCAATTCCTTAGAAACATAATTGATAATAGCGAATGAGCAACCAGACTGCAATATAATAATTGTTTGTATTAGAGTCAATGTTGATCAGAAGAAAGTTACAGCACTAAACCATGACAAGACTAAGACTCCGAACAAATTGTGTATTTGGTTTTTTGGAGATTTGTTTTTTTTGCTTTCTATTGACTGCTGTTAATGACATTTTCAACTAAGCTAGCATAATAGGCCTAAGCTCCTATTCAACTGGTGACTAGCCAATTATACAAAAGGCATCAACATTAAATTGCTTTAATTGTGTTGGATTTTATTTTTACATGCACAAGAAGATGCCTTTATTGGAAAGAAGGTACTATTTCTTCCGCAGAGTTTTAAGAGTGTAGGCTTCTGTTAAAGAAACACAAAACGGCTCACAATAAAAGTTGACTTAAAACTGCCTGATGACAATGTTTTTAGAATTAAAAACATAGGAGCTCAGATTGAAAACAATCATTGCTAAATTAATTACTTTTTTCAAAGAACTCAATCCCAGAAACATCTGTCTATTCCACACAGGCAAAATTTCAGCGTATATAAAGGTCCAAAGATTATTACATTAATCTAGTAAAAACCCGGGCCGAAGAATTATGTAAGATAAGCGGAAAATTTGACACATCGGAAAATTTATCGCAAATTTTCTTTCATAATTTTGTGGTTAATGCGTTGAATTTTGCGTTTCTAAATGTAGATGTTAGATAATGTTCCGTTTCTATAGATCTTACATAATTTATAGTTGCTTTTATCGAAAATCTTTCAGAAAAAAATACTTTTTGATCTATCTTTGTGCGACTCGAACCACTGGCCTCCTGTGTGTTTGCCACGACTTGTACCGCCCTGCCACCGTACCTTAATTAGCACAAGAATCACATTCTTTATACGTTATGTGAATTCAACGTAAAACTATGTAAGATCAACGCTAAATTCAACGCGCAATTATCAAAGGTCTACGCTAAATTCAACGCAACATTATGTAAGATTGATACCACAGCAACTCTTTATTCCTATCCTTCAGAACAGATCGAAGACCTGTCAAACATAGCTCAACTTTATAAAAGCAACCAAAAAAATCGACAGTCTAATATAAGTCACTTCACGCAGGGCATTCAAGATCGATTCAGACTGTAAGAGCACTGAAATTGTGCATACCAGGATGAAAAAAGCGCCATTGATAATGAAAATTTATGACCTTATATAGATGCACTTTGTAATACTTATTCTAATAATAATAGACTTTTTGTTAACAATACAACAAAATTAAACATAAAGAAAAGCATCTTCTCCTGACTTTTTTAAACTTCAAATTTTTGTTGGACAATGATAATTGCAAATATAGAATTTACACAAAATTTGGGTCGGGGACAATTTAACAAACCTAATATTTTTTTTTCATATTGTCTATCATGACGCCATTTCGTTGCTGCTCAAGTGTACGTCTCTAAATTTCAGATGATTGAGCTCAAGGCCACATCTTGGAAAGTCGATGAGTATAATTAATATCGGGATAATAGGAGGTTTGTTGATTTTTCTTCTTTTTTACTGTTTAATTCTAGAACTTTAAAAACATGTTTAGTAGCTTTCTGAAAAAACAAATAGCAAAAACCGAGTTGGTCGTGGCCACGAAAACTTGGTTAAATTCAAAAAATGACAGTGGAAGTCTTCTTGTGCTATCCTTGCATAAGTACTAAGGGAGAAACCTATCCGAAAAATAGATTCTTATAATGGCGTATAACAGACTGAGAAATTTCATGCCTGTGCTATGAATCGCTTTTTGAATTAAAAACCAAAATCAGTTGGAAAACAAACTCGTGTAAATTTTTCATACAGCCCAAATTAACAATTGACAGAGTGTTTATTGGATCAGCGAAGCATTGAGATATTAGCAGCATTTGAAATATTTGCTAAACTATTTGCCTCCTTATTCTGCTTCAAAATTTTTATAGAAAGGAACCCAAAAGACTGTTACAACTTCCTCACTAACTTAAAATTGTTGCATTTCAAAAAATCAAATTACAAGGCGTACTGTAGCAAAAACTTTGCGAGAATTTTTGGGTACACTACTTTAACGGATTCAATTGCTCGTTGATCTATAGATAATTGGACTAGCCAGAAAATATTCGGTCATCGAGAAACGATAAATCTTTTAAGGAAAAATTGAAACAGTTCTTTGGTTCTTTAGCAAGATGTTTCTTATTTTAAGAGGCAAACATAAATTGACCTTTTGGCACAACAAAGTGTATGGCTCAGAGGCACGACAAAGAATTAAATTGAATTGATTTATATTATTATGACAGAAAATTTATGCTTTATTGATTCATTTTTTGTTACAAGTATTTTAACCTATTTGTTTAAATAGCGAAAAGACTTGTTTCAAGATTAAAGTCGTCCTTGCATTGTGATGTAAAAACAATTTTTATATTTTATTAATTATAATCTTCTTCGCTGTGCAGTCCGTTAAAGAAAATTGGAAACCACCCACTCATCATGAATCTCCGTTTTGCAAAATATTTAAATGTCCATCTAGAGAAACTATTATTGCAAAACAAAATTCTTTTGCGTCATCTCTGATACCCCAAAAACCCAAAAACGTTTCCAAAATCCCCCCCCCCCCAATTGGGCTAGAGTTGGGGTTGGTGAAAACGTTTTGCTCACTGAATTTGAAGACACTGAAGTGGTGTGAGGAACGAGGAAGTTGTTATCGTACACCGCAGGACTTGCTCTTCTGTTTCTTGTGTCTTCTTTCTGCTCTGACTGCAATGGTGACTTCTGTGGTTCTTGTTGCGAGTTGAGATTTTTAACAGCATCTTCGTGCACTTTCCTTTGTATCTCCCTTACTAAAAACGTTGGAATTAATGTCTAACGATCTTTATTTACGATTATAATTGAAGTGATCGGTTTTCGGGATAAGACTGGAAAAAAGCCGGCTTAGTTGTTAGGGGAGCGTAATTTGTTTCGAACACATATTTTTAGTCGAAAATAGCAAGAAGTGTATAAGTATTGTCTGTATTTAGGAATTTGTAATGATAAACATTAAATCAAACGTCCAGAAAAAAATTCACTGTGGAAGTGATATCGAACAAGTAAAGATAAAACAATAAAAAAAATGTATGAATGAACTTTTTTGAGGCTTGCTAATGCCAACTTCAAGCACTGAATATTATGTCTAACTGTCCCTAATTCATAAACCACAAAGAAATCAAAACTCTTCTAGTCCTCAAAAAGATTAACCGGGTGACAAATATAGCCGGGAGATTGCCAGAAAATAGCTGCAATAGCGTCGTAGGATGTAAGTCACAATATGCCAATAAAAGAAAAAAAGCCGTCAGATTGTCAAACAATAGCCGCGAAATAAATAGCCGAGACCCCATGGTTAACCAAACCCAAAAAATGAAAATACGACTCTGGATTAAAATTATTCTAAAATTTATTTTAATTAAATTGCGATAACTGATGTCTGAAAAATTATAGTCCGACAATTATCTAGCTTGGGTGGTCTCTATTCAATTCAGAGTTTTGGTTTGATAATTGGAATCAATAAGTGATTACAAAAGTCATTTTAACCAGTGAGGTTGGTTATGTATGGTTTGTAACCCATCTATGACACAAAAGCTATGAAGAAAGCATCAAAAATGGCGTTACGCAAGTGGGTGGAGGGGGAGGGGTGTAGGTGGGTAGCTGGACGGGGAATGGAGGTAGTTGAGGGGAGGGAGGTAGGTGGGGGTGTCTGTTGGAGGAGAGGGTAGGTTAGATTGGTTGGAGGGACTTATATGGGATCAAAAAGTGTCGAAATGACCTTTTCACCTTGAATATTACCATGAGTGAATCAAAGAGAAATTTAGATCAAGCAATACCAAAAAAAATTGAGTTCGCAAAGTTCAATTGAAATGTCAAATCGGTCAGTCAAACATGTTCACAATAATTGCTTGGAAGTTCATTCAAGAGCAATTAAAAAATATGTCTTCACTTTGCTATATTTTTTAGTTTTAAAATATGCTCTTAATGAATTTTCCATTAGAGTGCGAAACCATAATTTAAATTTAACTCAGCCTTCACTTAAAAAAACAAGCATAATTTACGAGAGTCAGCAGAAGTCATTTTGTGTGATGGGTAAAACATTGGTGACCAAACTTTCATTCACTAGCTTGAGCTAAAAAAAACTAACTCTAAAAACAATGAGAATTGACGTCATAAACATGCAAGCAATATTAATATTTGAAATATATTTTTATTTCAATTGAGATTGATGTTATATGATAAACATATATATATATATATATATATATATATATATATATATATATATATATATATATATATACATATATATATATGTCATTTATAAAAAAAATGTTATGTCGGAACAAATAAACATAGCCTGACAAATTCCGTAAGCGACATAAATCGTTGTCAACATGAAGCAATTCAACAAAATGAACAACAAAATTCGGAACAAAATGAAGCAATTCAATTGAATTTGAAGTAACTATATCAGAAAAAAAATCATTTTTTGTTGTAAAGTAAGTTTTCTGACAGAATTCCTCAAGTTGCAATAAGTCGAGCAATAAAAACAAAAGGAAGATTTAATTTTTTTGTAGTCTGGACAGTTAAGCAGTTTCATTCAAAACTTTTGATATAAATGGAAAAATCAGACGAAACCATTACAACCAATAACAGTATTGAAAACAATCAGGAAATGGCAAAGGAAGTACTGACCTCCATACACTTATTACAAAGCTAATGCTCCTGCAATATTTTCTGAAAAGCTATGTAGTCAAATTCAAATTAGAACAACCAAAAAAGTTGAACTGCATTGCATTAAAAAAACTGCTTAGCAATTATAATAAGTTCAAACCTTCATATGAAATAGGATTCAATAGTGAGGAAATAATAAACCAAACTACAAATCCCAAGCAGAAAAAAACAGTTATCGTCTACTTTGACCTTAACTGTTTTACAATTTACGAAAACGAAAGGCAGTTAAAACCAGAAGATTTCAATTGTGATGAATTTTAGTATGCAAAAAACAACTTAACGAGGTGAAAAATTACTTTACTATTTAAAAATTTATGAACTATTTGAAATTTTTCAGAGGACCAAAACACAACTTTGCTCAAGCAGAAAACTCTTCTAGTCCTCCAAAAACTCAAAACTCTACTATTCCTCAAAAATGTTATTTGTGTGACCAATATAGCCGGGAGATTGCCAGAAAATAGATGCAGCACTTTCGTAGGATGTAAGTCACAATATGCCAATAAAAGAGAAAAAGCCGTCAGGTTGTCAAAGAATAGCCGCGAAATAAATAGCTGAGACCCCATGATCTACGAAAAAAAAATGAAAATAAGAATCTCTTTTAAGATTATTCTAAAATTTACTTTAATTAAATTTCGATAACTGATGTCTGAAAAAATTATAGTCCGACAATTATCTAGCTTGGGTGGCCTTTATTCAATTCAGAGTTTTGTCTTGATAATTGGAATCAATAATTGATTACAAAGGTCATTTTAACCAGTGAGGTTGGTCATGTATGATTTGAAACCCGTCTATGACACAAATGCTATGCAGAAAGCATCAAAAACGGCGTTATGCATTCGGCGGCATGCAAACTGTTTCAAGAGTAGCCAAATTTCTTCAAGTGAACAACATAACTCTTGAGAAAACAAATTTTTGTCTGAACACCATTTTATCACAATGAATTAAACTCGAGTGAAAATCATTTCACGCAGCCCAACACTCCCTTTTTCACTCAACTTATTGTTTCGGCATGACCAAAATCACTACAATACACAAAAATATGTGAAACAGTCTTTGATAGAAGACAGCTCACCAAAATAATCTAAACTATTCCAACAGTAAAAAAAATAGGCAGGGGAGAGGTACGTGGAGGGGGAGGGGTGTAGGTGGGTAGCTGGACCGAGAGTGGAAGTAGTTTAGGGGAGGGAGGTAGGTGGGGGTGTCTGTTGGAGGAGAGGGTAGGTTAGATTGGTTGGAGGGACTTATATGGGATCAAAAAGTGTCGAAATGACCTTTTCACCTTGAATATTACCATGAGTGAATCAAAGAGAAATTTAGATCAAGCAATACCAAAAAAAATTGAGTTCGCAAAGTTCAACTGAAAAGTCAATTCGGTCAATCGAACACGTTCACAATAATTGCTTGGAACTTCGTTCAAGAGCAATTAAAAAATATGTCTTCAGTTTAAGTTCTAAATTTGCTTATTAATTTCTTTTAAAATATGCCCTTAAAGAATTTTCCATTAGAGTGAGAAACCATAATTTAACTTTATCTACTCCTTCAATTTAACAAAGCAAGCAAAATTTACGAGAGTCAGCAGAAGTCATTTTGTGTGAGAGGTAAGACATTGGTGACCAAACCTTCACTCACTAGCTTCAACTAAAAAACTAACTCTAAAAACAATGAGAATTGACGCTATCTACAGTCAAGCTTTAATAGTAATTGAAATATAAAATTATTTCAATTTAGATTGAAGTTACATGATATGTATATATATATATATATATATATATATATATATATATATATATATATATATATATATATATATATGTCATTTATTAATAAAAAATTGATATATCGAAATAAATAAACATAGCCTGACAAGTTCCGTAAACGACTCAAATCGTTGCCATTTCCCAAAAACCATCAAATTACAAAAAGATGAAGAACAAAAAAAGCATTACAATTGAATTTGAGGTAACTATTTCAGAAGAAACTTATTTTTTTCGTAGAAGTAAGTTCTCTGACAGACTTCCTCAAGTTGCAATAAGTCGAGCAATAAAAATAATAGGAAGATTTAATTTTTTTGTCATCTGGACAGTTAAGCAGTTTCATTCAAAACTTTTGAAATAAATGGAAAAATCAGACGAAACCATTACAACCAATAACAATATTGAAAACCATCAGGAAATGGCAAAGGAATTAAGGACCTCCATACACTTATTACAAAGCTAATGCTCCTGCAATATTTTCCGAAAAGCTATGTGGTTAAATTCAAATTAGAACAACCAAAAAAGTTGAACTGCATTGCATTAAGAAAAAGTGCTTAGCAATCATAATAAATTCAAACCTTCATATGAAATAGGATTCAATAGTGAGGAATTAATAAACCAAACTACAAATCCCAAGCAGGAAAAAACAGTTATCGTCTACTTTGACCTTAACTGTTTTACAATTTACGGAAACGAAAGGCAGTCAAAACCAGAAGATTATAATTGTTATGAATTTTATATGCAAAAAGCAACTTAACGAGGTGAAAAATTACTTTACTATTTGAAAAATTTATAAACTATTTGAACATTTTCAGAGGAGCAAAACACAACTTTGCTCAAGCCGACTCTTTCTCAAACACTTCAATTGAATACAATATTTATCAAATACTTCAAAATGATTCTAGGTTAAGCATTTACAGACGACAAAATTAAGAAAAATTGGTCAAACAAAGGACATTTGTTCTATGAAAAATCTTTTTCTCCAAAATAAAAGTTTTCATTAAAATGACTTGAAAGTGCAATAAAAGACCATAAAATGCAATAAAATAAATCCCCACTATGCATATTGATACAACAATAGTCTGCTCAAAGATAAAAGCATGTTTGTTATAAAGCTGAAAATTTTGAGAACCTGAGAACCAGAAAATTCACTAAAATTTTGAGAACCTGAAACAATTTCACGCATAAAAGAATAAAGTGCGAACTGCAAAACCTTGCTTTTTCAACAACTGAGTGCGCTAGAATCAAAAAGAAATTAAAACCACACGCCTGAAAAAATAAACGAATGGGTGAGGAAAAATCGAAAAAATGTTAGCTATGTGCATCAATTGGACAACAAAGTTATTTTAAAATTAAACAGTCAAGAAAATAATGCACCTCAGCAAAAAAACTTCTCTCGCTAAGTGAACAATTATTCACACTGCAATTTTACTAATTTAATATTTAGGTCAAATCGCCGCAAGAATACATAGTATTTAAGTGGAAAAAAACTCAAGAAAATCAATACTCCTCTTCGAGTGGTATAAAAAAGAGGAGGCTAATTATAGCTCCCCTGACACCTATCGCTATTGCAGCTAATACAAATAACGACTCGGATAATATTTCTATTGGTGCAGCCAAAAAGTTTCCTAACGCATTTTTGAGTCAACTGATTCGCGAAATTTTTCTAAATTGTCTTCAGCTCCAGGGTCATCGAAGGTTGTGCCATTGTCCACTGTTCTGCTCCTCACAATATTATCCCTCCTAAAACAAAAAGGTAAAAAGTAGGATCCTTGGCAACTTTTATGCAGTTACCCTGTGAATATACGAGAACTAAGTTTTGTCGGATCTTCATATTTTTTGAAATCTTCCTTCGAACTGATGTAAGCAATATAAAAAGGGAAGCAACAATAGGTGTGTAGACAACTGCTTTTAGCGTATCGAGTTTTCATTGGATTAAATCGATGTTGAAGGCCTAGTGAAACCATTAATATTGAAGGTCAAAAAGCATTCCATTCTAATGAAATTAATTTACAGCCGTACATGACAGAGGTACATGCTAAATAACTCAACTATGCAATAACGACACTCTAATAACGAGCTGAACTAACCATAAAAAGTCATTTAAATCTGTAAATTATTTAAAAAAATTGTTATGGCCCATTAAGTAACTAACTTATCTTCCTTCGGATCTTCAGTAGCATCTTTGCTCTTACGTTTGTCTCTATCTTCTTCTAAGCCGAGTAACGCTTCATTCTGCTCTCTATCTGCCTCTTCTTTCTTCTTTTTTGATTTTTTCTCTCGCTTCCCAATTCTAACATACCCATTATCCAAATATTCACAACATTTTTTCAGTTTCTTCTTCGTCTTTTTGGCCGATTTCTTCAATTTCTTTTTACTTTTTCTGCAACATTTTTTGAGTGAATCGCAATTTTGTGGACAGTTTGCCTTCACCCTTTTCCAGCAATCACGTGCATTGCAGTTTAAGTTTTCATTAGGATACTGCCATGATAAAAGATAGACCAGCAATAAGATGCATAGTGAGAATATCAACAATGAAAAAAATAAAGCCAGAAAGCTGTTGGCATTGCTGGCGTATATTTTTGGACCAACGAAGTCGTGCGATTCCAACCACGTTTTACTGGTATAAACAGGTCGGTTGTGTTTGTCCAGATCTACGGTCATGTGACCTCTAGCGACCAACTTTGTGTCATAACCGTCTTTTGCCAGTTGGAGCAACTTGGTAATTGTGAAAAATTTGTCATCGCCAAAAAGGAGATCAAAATCTTTTTTGAGTTGTGCATAGTTACTTTCTCTTTTCATTTGAAGTACGCAGTTAGTTTCCAATATGAATTTTTAATTGCTGGTGACGCCTTGACCATTACAATTAGGGGCTTCAAAGGATGGTTAACTAATTACAACGCCATAGGAACAATGTGCTCAAAACTGCTTCAGTATATGTGCACATGTGTAGTCTAAGTGTATTTTAGACTGCTGCTTTTTGACGTATTGAGTCATTTATTTATTGAAAGGCACCCGAATGCCGAGTGAAACCCTTAATTATGAGTGCCAAACCAGTAGCCTAATGAAACGAATTCAATGATGTACATGACGAAGGGTATCAAATGACTCAGCTATCCATAGTAACGCAACTATATCCAATAACCTGACTATCCAATAATTTAACTATCCAATAATTTAACTATCCAATAGGTATATGTTAGAGTATAATTATGGGAAGCCTAAGTCAATTAGAGCTCGAATCAGACGGCGTTTCCGCCCGAGGCTGCGAGGCTGGGCTTGAATTGCCGAAAGCTTCCCAGAACTAAACTCTAATTTAGTTAGACCTCAATTTTGCTGTTCAAAACTCACAGAGAGAATTCAATTTCAACTGATAGTAACATTGCAATTCTGCAGTTTTGAAAGAATATTTTTTCGTCAATTCGCTTTTTCTTAGAGTTAATTTCACTGTTTTTCTATTTCTACTTCTTTATTCTCTTCCTCCTGACCAACAAAAACAGTTTCGTTACAAATCGTTGAAATCGTTCTTCGCAACCAATTATTGGTTAACATTTTATTCGGAATTTGTGACGTTTCATCTTTAAAAGTTCTTTTTTAGTAATCTCCAATAACTATTTGATAATATCGTCGAAGTGGTCAGCAGGATCTGTTGTGTCGCTCTCGAGATTACTCATTATTATTTCAAAAAACTACAAAAATAGTTCTTTAAATTGAATCAATTGTTGACCCTAACAAAAAAAATCTGTTTGCCAATGTTGTTATGTTCTTTGGTTATTATCTCCTTTGGTTGTCTTAAAAAAGTGAACTCGTTTTCACTGGAGGAAAAACAGAGATTCCATTGATTTTTTTCCCAAAAAACATGCTTTAAGTCTTGCAAAATTTTTTTCCAAGATATTTGATCAGTTGATTGTTTCTTTTTTCACCACTTTGTCAGCTTGGTTTCGAAGTGACATGGACAAAATTGACTTTTTTCGAAATCTAAATTGATATCAAACAAGAAATTGTGACACAAAAAAGGAGAAACATGAAAAAGCATTCTTGATTGATCTGCTTTCTAAATTGGAGATCGAGCCAAACTTGTTTGTTGGTTCTTATTAACAGCGAAATTGAGGTTTAAATCAACTATCCGATAACTTAACTTGCCAATGATTCCATTTACATTCATATTATTGGATACAAAATTTATATACAAGTGTAAATCAAGCGAAAATAGGACCTCTGCTTTTGATGCGTCGAGTTATTAATAGATTGAACCAAAGCGCAGGTCCCCTGAAAACATTAGTGATGACTGTCAAAAGTAGTAGATGAAAACAACAGCGTGGTTAGCAGACAATTGGAAAAACTAAAATTTAACGAATTAAAAAAATTTTTAACAAAGCCAGAATTTGATTTCCATGAACTTCATGAACTCTTAAAAATGGCAAGTTAAAAGTTTTAAGTATAAATTGACTAATCTTCCCTGTTGTTACTGATAATTTTTGTTATTTAACGAGAACTGCGTAGCAGCCCGAGATGTTAGTGCAGAAATTCAAACACAAAATTCAGGAGTTTCAGACAACTTTGCTTAAAACACTCACACAAACATAATCAGAATCACGAAAGTCTGCAGTGCCAGAAGTTAATTGCCAGTTGTTCCTACATAAGTAGCCAGAAGCTTGAATTCCATGATTTTTTGTCAATTTAAAACGCTTACGTTTCGTGTTTTAGGAAAAGTTACCTGATGCTGCAGAAGTGGTTTAAGATTTTAAATCGGAAAAACACTCAAGTGTACGATTCAAAGAGCCGAAAGACGGCAGTAAGAGCCAGAAATTGACCTTCAACGACTTTCGTTGATTTGAAGCATATAGGGTGCGTGTTCAAATCTATTTCGCGTGACTCTGTAGAAAACATTTCGAAACATTGTCTTAACACCTAGAACAATTAGGCGGCTTGGCAATGAAGGCCACAATTCATCGGTTACCTCAAGTAAACTCGCCTAACCTATGTTAATTTCGAAATTGTACTAATTTTCATTCCAGCTTTATTATAGATGTTCAGTGCAAAGAATTGTTCAGTAAAGCTGGAAATCATACCCAATACATGTCATTAGGAAAATTATATAACGAGCAGTGCTATTTTTGGCCTGTTGACGTAGTTATCTCCATTAAAGACCAATTTTGCTCTGATGCTGCTGTAATGTTTGTCAATCGAATATCAAACCGGCAATGAAAACTCAGTATATTAGCTGAACATCGAAAAAGATCTTAAAATTCAGTGGGCTCCTGACTCGAGGTAAATTGTGCATGAATGGTGGGTAAAAGCCTGCTAGTTTTCAATTGATAGGGAAACGCTAAGTTTTTTTGTAAAAACTTATCGGTGAACCAAGTGGTAAGAATCTTATCCGGTCCCCCCCCCCCCAGCTTAGTGGGCGCATTTTATGTGCACCCCCCAGATGCACATGCAGTTACTTTGTAATGGCACGTGCTCTGCAACTGGGGGGCGCATAACGTACTGGTGGGCACAAACGGAAAAGATCCGTGAATTCTTACCACCTCTTTTTTAGCTATTGAGTGGATGAGGTGTGTGTTACCGACAAACTAGAAGCAAACAAGTGGGCTCCAGGAAGCCATCTCAGTCCACAAAACTTCCAAGAGATCAATCCAAGGCAAGCGCTCGTTTTTTGCCGAGGTCTTTTTCTCTTACTGCCTGTCCCACAAAACTATTTCCCTTAAAAATTGCAATCGTGGTTTAAATATTTCTTTGCATTTAATTATTGGTTAACTCTTTGTTCTGAATTTTTGACGTTTCATCTTCTTTAATTGTTTTTTAATAATCTCCAATAATCAATTGATATTATCTTAGAAGTCGACGGCAGGCTCTGCTGTGTCACTCTCAAGGCCACTTGTTATGAATATATTTTTCGGTTGTCTTAGAAAATTGAACCCTTTTTCTCATGGGAAAAGTCAGTATTTCGAATGAATTTTCTCAAAAAACAAGCCTTAATTATTCGGAGAACATTTGCCAAGATAATTTATCTGTTGATTGCTTTTTTACGCTTTTGTCAGCTTGATTTTAAAGAGACAGTGTAAAAATTGACTAATTTCGAAATATGTTATATGGAACGAAATTTTGACACAAAAAAGTGGGAAGCAAGAAAAAGCATCATTGATTGATCTGCTTTCTAAATTGGAGATCGAGCCAAACTTCTTTGCTGGTTTTTATTAACAGCAAAATTGAGGTCTGAATCAACTTTCTGATAACTTAACTAGCCAATGATTTCATTTACATTCATATCATTGGACACAAAACTTATGTACATGTGTAAATCAAGTGGATATAAGACCTCTGCTTTTTCATGCGTCGAGTTAATAAAGGTTTGAAAGAAAACGCAGATCGAGTGAAATTATAACGAGCGTTAAAAGCAGTAGTTGAAAACAGCAGTGTGGATAGTAGAAAATTGTAAGACCGATAATTTAACAACGCAAAAATTTTGTATACATGGCCGGAAGATGATTTCCTTAAATATGGCAAATTGAAAGTTTTAAGTATAAGTTGACTGATTTTTCTTGATGTTACAGCCAATTTTTGTTATTTATCGAGAACGGCGTAGCAGCTCGAGATTGTAGGGCAGAACTTCAAGCAACTTCATGGGTGTCACTTAACCTCGCTTATAACACTCACATACATAATTTAAAATGAACGAAGTCTGCAGTGCCAGACGTTAAAGAAACGGATGTCCCTATATACGTAGCCAGAAGCTTGACTTTCATGAACTTTTGCTAATTGACAACTTTTTCTTTTCGTTTTTAAGAAATTCTACGTGACTCTGCAGAAGCCACTGAGAACTTCTGGCGTTTATATTGGCTCGAGACTATTGAGCCAGATAAACACGCACGTGTTGTTACAAAAAGCCAAAAGACGGCATTGTCAGGAAACCAAATTCCAGAAACTACTATATACAGATCCGGAAATTGATCTTCAACGACTTTCGTCAATTTGAAACGTACAAGTTGCGTGCTTAAAACTTTGTACCCTGACACAGAAAACATTTTGAAACTCTTTCTGAAAATATGGAACACTTATGTGGTTTGGCAATGAACGCCACAATTCGTCAGTAACTTCAAGTAAACTCACCTAACCTATGTTAATTTTAAAAGCGTACTCGTTTTCTTTCCAGCCTTTTTATAGCTGTTCAATGCAAAAAGTTGTTCAATGAAACTGAAAATTATATCCACTGTTAACTAATGCTGCATCTTTTTAAAATGATTACGTAGAGAGATAACGTATATTTTTGGCCTATTGACATAGTTTCCTCTATAAATGACCATATTGGCTGTGATGCTGCTGTATTAAAGGTCACCTGTATATAAAATCAGCAAAAAAAACTCATTTTATTAAGTGAACATTTAAAACGCAAATCTTGACAGTCAAGGGGTGCCTGACTCGAGGTAGTCGTGCTTGATTGCTGGGTATAAGCCTGCTAGTTTTGAAAATCACGTAGTTTTTTTTCAAAACCTTATCTGTGAAACAAATGATAAGAATTCGTGCTTTTACGCCTTTAGTTCGTAAAAAGTTGAAATTTTTGCCCAATTTTGTTAGCTAAAAAATACAGAACGGTGCAGGTGAAAGTTTCGGCTATTGGAAGAATTCATTTGAATTAAATAAAGCGCAGCTGAAGATACGATAATGTTGTCATATGTTTGAGTTTTGGAGGGCAAAAGTTGTAGATAAAAAAACATATTTTAGCTCATAACGTTGAAGGCCGGGTGAACTGCACTCTTTTAATTAATGAAATGTCCCCGTTAATTACACAGCCAAAAAGTGTCCTTTTTGCTACAGGTTTTCACCTATTTCATTTTATTTCTTTTGATGTGCGTGCAGGTTTGTTTTTTCAATGAATGTGCGCTGATGACAGATTGCTTTGTCTTAAGACGTCAGCTTCAACATTATACAGAACTAAAACCACCAGGAAAATAATTATTTTAAAACAACAATTTTTGTTTGGTGAATTCTCACCACCTTTTTTTATTTAGCTATCGGGTGGATGAGATAGATCAAAAGAACAGCTAGCAGAAAATTGGAAAAACAATAAGATAACAAAGCACAAATTTTGTATACATAGCCAGAAGTTGATTTCCATGAACTTCATGAACTCTGAAAAACGGCAAGTTGAATGTTTTAAGAACAAATTGACTGATCTTCCACGTTGTTACTTACAGTTTTTGTTATTTAACAAAAATTGCGTAGCAGCTCGAGATGTAATTAATGAATTTCAAGCAGAAATTCAGGAGTTTCACATAACTTTGCTTAAAACACTCACAAAAATATAATCAGAATCACGAAAGTCTGCAGTGCCAGAAGTTAAGCTGCCGGAGATGTTCCTATATACATAGCCAGAAGACTGACTTCCACGATTTTTCGTCAATTGAATACGTTGAAGTTTCGTTTTTTAACATAAGTTACCTGATTCTGCAGAAGTCACTGAGAACTTCTAGGTGTTATTTTGGCTCAAGATTTTAATTCAGAAAAACACGCAAGTGTACGTTTCAAAAAACCCGAAAGACGGCAGTAACAGCCAGAACTTAACCTTCAATGACTTTCGTTATTTTGAAACGCTGCATGTTTCAACATTACACAGAACCAAAACCACAAGCAACTTAATTAAATCAAACCAACGTTTTCTTCTTTTGTGATTTATTACCGCCTCTTTTTTCGTTCGCCATCGGGATGCATGAGTTCTCTGTAGTGGACGAACTAGAACCAGGAATAGTTTGGCCGAGCAGCCAAGTTCCTAGCCTCCGAGAGCGTCGCTTCACTCAATAGGCCTTGGAAAAATTACAATCTACCGAAAACGAATTGTCAACACAAGCAGTATCAGGATCATCCTCATCAACTTATGAATTCTTAGTGAACAGACTCTCCCTGATCTTAAAGGTGTTCTACAAACACAGCGCTGCCAAGCCCAGTAAATTGCACTTGCTCCCCGAAGTTTTTTTTTTAATTTATCGATGAACCAAGTGGTGAGAATTCGTGGTTTTAAGTCTTGCAGGTGAAATTTATACTACCAAAAGTTCTTAGTTGAAAAAATAGAACGCAGTTGATAATCATGACGCACACGATAATGGTGGTTTATGAATTTTTGGAGGGCAGAATTTTCAGGAAAAAGCAATTTCTATCTCTTGTAACGTTAGCAACCGCATGAATTGCATTCATTTATGAAATTAACTGCCCCAAAAAATTACTCTGTCGAGCAATCTCAGTTTTTGTTTTCTAAACGATTTCTACTCTTGTGCTTTTTTTCATTGACGTTCGTGCACGTTCATTGTTTCTATGCACGTGCGTTGATGACAAATTGCGTTATCTGAAGACTTCACTTTTAACATTACACAGAACCAAAACCACAAGCAAGTTAATTAAATCAAAACAACGTTTTCTTCTTTTGTGATTTATTATCGCCTCTTTTTTCGTTAGCCATCGGGATGCATGAGTTCTGTGTAAAGGACGATCTAGAACCAGAAACAGTTTGGCCGAGCAGCCAAGATCAAGATCCTAGCCTTTGAGAGCGTCGCTTCACTCAATAGGCCTTGGAAAAATTACAATCTACCGAAAACGAATTGTCAATACAGGCAGTATCAGAATCGTCCTCATCGACTTATGAATTCTTAGTGAACAGACTCTCCCTGATCTTAAAGGTGTTCTACAAACACAGCGCTGCCAAGCCCAGTAAAATGCACTTGCTCCCCGAAGTTTTGTTTTAATTTATCGATGAACCAAGTGGTGAGAATTCGTGGTTTTAAGTCTTAGTTAGTAAAAAAGTTCTCACTTTTGCTCAATTTGGATTGCGAAAGAATAAAGGACGGTGCAGGTGAAATTTATACTACCAAAAGTTTTTAGTTGAAAAAATAGAACGCAGTTAATAATCATGACGCACACGATAATGGTGGTTTATGAATTTTTGGAGGGGCAGAATTTTCAGAAAAAAGCATTTTCTATCTCTTGTAACGTTAGCATCCGCATGAATTGCATTCATTTAAGAAATTAACTGCCCCAAATAATTACTCCGTCGAACAATCTCAGTTTTTGTTTTCTAAACGATTTCAACTCTTGTGAGTTATTTCAGTTGACGTGCGTGCACGTTCATTGTTTCTATGCACGTACGTTGAGAACAGATTGCTTTATCTGAAGACCTCAGTTTCAACATTACACAGAACCAAAACTACAAGCAATTTAATTAAATCAAACCAACATTTTCTTCTTTTGTGATTTATTACCGCCTCTTTTTTCGTTAGCCATCGGGATGCATGAGTTATGTGTAGTGGACGAACTAAAACAAGGAATAGTTTGGCCGAGCAGCCATGAATCTAGCCTCTGAGAGCGTCGCTTCACTCAATAGGCCTTGGAAAAATTACAACCTACCGAAAACGAATTGTCAACACAGGCAGTATCAGAATCGTCTTCATCAACTTATTAATTCTTAGTGAACAGACTGTCCCTGATCTTAAAGGCGTTCTACAAACACAGCGCTACCAAGCCCAGTAAATTGCACTTGCTCCCCGAAGTTTATTTTTAATTTATCGATGAACCAAGTGGTGAAAATTTGTGGTTTTAAGTCTTAGTTAGTGAAAAAAATTTTAACTTTTGCTCAATTTTGATTGCGAAAGAATAAAGGACGGTGCAGGTGAAATTTATACTACCAAAAGTTCTTAGTTGAAAAAATAGAGCGCAGTTGATAATCATGACGCACACGATAATGGTGGTTTATGAATTTTTGGAGGGCAGAATTTTCAGAAAAAAGCAATTTCTATCTCTTGTAACGTTAGCAACCGCATGAATTGCATTCATTTATGAAATTAACTGCCCCAAATAATTACTCTGTCGTACAATCTCAGTTTTTGTTTTCTAAACGATTTCAACTCTTGTGCTTTTTTTCAGTTGACGTGCTTGCACGTTCATTGTTTCTATGCACGTGCGTTGATGGCAGATTGCGTTATCTGAAGACGTCAGTTTCAACATTACACAGCACCAAAACTACAAGCAACTTAATTAAATCAAACCAACGTTTTCTTCTTTTGTGATTTATTACCGCCTCTTTTTTGGTTAGCCTACGGGATGCATGAGTTCTGTGTAGTGGAAGATCTAGAACCAGGAATAGTTTGGCCGAGCAGCCAAGATCCTAGCCTTTGAGAGCGTCGCTTCACTCAATAGGCCTTGGAAAAATTACAATCTACCGAAAACGAATTGTCAACACAGGCAGTATCAGAATCGTCCTCATCAACTTATGAATTCTTAGTGAACAGACTGTCCCTGATCTTAAAGGCGTTCTACAAACACAGCGCTGCCAAGCCCAGTAAAATGCACTTGCTCCCCGAAATTTTTTTTTAATTTATCGATGAACCAAGTGGTGAGAATTCGTGGTTTTAAGTCTTAGGTAGTGAAAAAAATTCTCACTTTTGCTCAATTTTGATTGCGAAAGAATAAAGGACAGTGCAGGTGAAATTAATGCTACCAGAAGTTTTTAGTTGAAAAAATAGAACGCAGTTAATAATCATGACGCACACGATAATGGTGGTTTATGAATTTTTGGAGGGGCAGAATTTTCAGAAAAAAGCAATTTCTATCTCTTGTAACGTTAGCAACCGCATGAATTGCATTCATTTATGAAATTAACTGCCCCAAATAATTACTCTGTCGAACAATCTCAGTTTTTGTTTTCTAAACGATTTCAACTCTTGTGCTTTTTTTCAGTTGACGTGCTTGCACGTTCATTGTTTCTATGCACGTGCGTTGATGGCAGATTGCGTTATCTGAAGACGTCAGTTTCAACATTACACAGAACCAAAACTACAAGCAACTTAATTAAATCAAACCAACGTTTTCTTCTTTTGTGATTTATTACCGCCTCTTTTTTGGTTAGCCATCGGGATGCATGAGTTCTGTGTAGTGGAAGATCTAGAACCAGGAATAGTTTGGCCGAGCAGCCAAGATCCTAGCCTTTGAGAGCGTCGCTTCACTCAATAGGCCTTGGAAAAATTACAATCTACCGAAAACGAATTGTCAACACAGGCAGTATCAGAATCGTCCTCATCAACTTATGAATTCTTAGTGAACAGACTGTCCCTGATCTTAAAGGCGTTCTACAAACACAGCGCTGCCAAGCCCAGTAAAATGCACTTGCTCCCCGAAATTTTTTTTTAATTTATCGATGAACCAAGTGGTGAGAATTCGTGGTTTTAAGTCTTAGGTAGTGAAAAAAATTCTCACTTTTGCTCAATTTTGATTGCGAAAGAATAAAGGACGGTGCAGGTGAAATTTATGCTAACAAAAGTTTTTTTGTTGAAAAAATAGAACGCATTTAATAACAATGATGCACACGATAATGATGTTTTATGAATTTTTGGAGGGCAAAAATTTCAAAAAAAGCAATTTCTATCTCTTGTAACGTTAGCGACCGCATGAATTGCCTTCATTTATGAAATTAACTGCCCCAAATAATTACTCCGTCGAACAATCTCAGTTTTTTTTTCTGAACGATTTCAACTCTTGTGCTTTTTTTCAGTTGACGGGCGTGTACGTTCATTGTTTCTATGCACGTGCGTTGATGACAGATTGCGTTACCTGAAGACTTCACTTTCAACATTACACAGAACCAAAACCACAAGCAACTTAATTAAATCAAACCAACGTTTTCTTCTTTTGTGATTTATTACCACCTCTTTTTTCGTTAGCCATCGGGATGCATGAGTTCTGTGTAAAGGACGATCTAGAACCAGAAACAGTTTGGCCGAGCAGCCAAGATCAAGATCCTAGCCTTTGAGAGCGTCGCTTCACTCAATAGGCCTTGGAAAAATTACAATCTACCGAAAACGAATTGTCAATACAGGCAGTATCAGAATCGTCCTCATCGACTTATGAATTCTTAGTGAACAAACTCTCCCTGATCTTAAAGGTGTTCTACAAACACAGCGCTGCCAAGCCCAGTAAAATGCACTTGCTCCCCGAAGTTTTGTTTTAATTTATCGATGAACCAAGTGGTGAGAATTCGTGGTTTTAAGTCTTAGTTAGTAAAAAAATTCTCACTTTTGCTCAATTTGGATTGCGAAAGAATAAAGGACGGTGCAGGTGAAATTTATACTACCAAAAGTTTTTAGTTGAAAAAATAGAACGCATTTAATAACCATGACGCACACGATAATGATGTTTCATGAAATTTTGGAGGGCAGAATTTTCAAAAAAAGCAATTTCTATCTCTTGTAACGTTAGCAACCGCATGAATTGCATTCATATATGAAATTAACTGCCCCAAATAATTACTCTGTCGAACAATCTCAGTTTTTGTTTTCTAAACGATTTCAACTCTTGTGCTTTTTTTTAGTTGACGTGCGTGCACGTTCATTGTTTCTATGCACGTGCGTTAGTAGTATGCTCATCTGCTATATGACTGGAGGGGGGGGGGTCCGGACCCCCCCCCCCCTGCAAAGAACTTTACCACCGAAAAACTGATTTCTTGTTCCGAAAAGATATTTTTACAGGATATATAGCAAGTTTCGGTACCTATTATAGACTTTAGGATTTTGTAAGTTCATGTTATTTGGAATATGGGAATACAATTTTGGGAAACTGGATTTATTCTTGTCGCGGGCATATTTGGGATAAATTGAACTTTTATTAGATTTTGAAATTGGGGAATCGTTTAAACTTGTCAAGTTTTGTTTACGGCGGGGAATTTCATGAGGAATTAAATCAAAGAGTGGTTGCCTCTTGGCAACTGTATTTCAAAACAAAAATAATAGGGCATGCGGTGTTTTTATGGATTTTGAAATTAATTTGCATTGGTTTGGAAAAGCGGTCCAATTAAGATAAAAGTAAATGTATGCCGGCAAATGCTGTCTGGAGCTTTGAATTTGGTTATGAAAATGAATCAGGGCCCTCTGTGTAGAAATTCAGTGGTTTGTTGATAAAAGTTTGGAATACAGCCCTTTCTGTCAGGGAGTGCTAGTTAAGCGTGAAAACTCAAATTTGGGGCCCAATAAAGACACAATTCTCCTTCTACACTGAACCAACTGTTGGCTGCAATGTAATTTTACCAAACCCTAAAGTTTCTGATTGAAATTAACAAGTATAAATGTAAAAGTTGTGATCTCAATTTTGGAACTGACGAAGAAAAGTATAACCACTTTGTAAAACATCATATTAATCGCTATATAAAATACTGTCATAGATGTCAAAAACCCTTTTTTTTTGTTTCCCAGTTCTCAAAGCATACCTATCACAAAAAACACGTCAACCCTTTATATAGTTATCCGACCCTAGTTTCTGGTAAAATATTTGATCAAATTTGTCCATTTTGCAAACAAGCTTTTTTTTACAAGAAAGAGTTCGAAGATCATTTGAAATACAATTGTGCTTGTAAGGCCAGAGGGATATTCCATCGGAAGACTGGACAACTTTTCTAAAGTAAGTTTTCTTTCAGCGTTTTGAACAAAAGACTATTGGTAATATTTTTCTTTGCATATCTTTTCACTTTCCGTTCTATAAAGAAGTACTTATAAATATTACAAAGGAAGTATATTACAATTATTCAGTGTCAGAATCATCAATATAGGCACGAGTGCGTTTAACTGAAATAACTGGAGATTCTTGGGTCTCAGACAGAGTCTCTAGTACCTGTTCAGAGTTTCTACAAACAAGACTTTCGCTTTCATTGAATAGGTTTCTGTTTACATTAGCTGTTTTCTTTCTTCGTTTGCTTATATTTGCAAAAGTAGCACTGTCACTGCTGCTGGTAGATTTATCGGGGCTTTCCTCAGCTTCGTTGAGAATGAAGGGGTTACTGATTTCATGATTAGAGTCATCGCTTTGATCAGAATCGGACAGGTTCGAAAGGTCGACAACATCATTTAACTCCTCATTCGAATACGACGGTTGATGAAAGCCGGGATCAGGTGTTTCCCAGCCCGATGCTTCACCACCTTCGGGAAGTTCGAACACATTATAGGGTTCATTCAATTCCGTATCCCAGTCAGTTTCGACGCACATTTTTTTCGTAATGTACTCGTCCCTCAACGAAAAGTGTCCAAATGGTAGTGTAGTTTTTCGGTCCGAGCTGATATATCTCTTGTCATCATATGCGCTTAGCGCAATTTTGTTGACACAAACAGTTTGTAATTGATGTTTTTCGGTGTTGAATTTAATGTTTTCCACTCTCACTAGATCACCGGTTTCTAATGTTTTTTTGAACATCTCATGGTTCAATTTGGCTTGAGCGAACTTTTTGGTTCCTTTCGCAGACATTTTTGTTTGCCCGTTAGCGACGAGAATAGAATACAGTTTTGGTTTAAGAGCGCAAAACTCCTGTATTGGCGTTCCCGCAAGTTCATCTTTGAACTCTAAAACAACTTTTTCGTTCGATCTATCATAGAGTGTGTGATCTGTTGGAAAATTTGAGAGGTCAAAATGGTTTTTGAGCGCTAAATTTTTTTCCAGGTCTTTATAGAAATTGGCGGTTTTCACCTTGTAAATGAAGGAGTCTGTATCTGAATACAGCAGCACACACTCGGTTTGTTTTTTCATTACATTGTAGTGGAACTCCAGCATGAAGAGCTTCGAAAGGTCCAAAATGCTAGCACCCACAATTGTTGGCTTGTTCCAGAGGATAGACTGCTTTTTCGTAGTTATCAGAGTCAAGTTTTCGTCTATGATTTTAATTAATGAAATATTACCTTTGGATGTTGCTTTCAGAAGTTCCTCTTCCGTTCTGATGAATGAAACTGACACTCGGTTTCGCAAACTTTCACAAAATTTTCCAAAGGTCGAATTCGAGATTAGCTAATAGAAATCCTGATCAAACTTGGTGGATGCTTCCTGTCGTTTTTGCGTGTTGAGTGCAATGTAACTTGAAAGCCACTTCGATTGTCGGAATTTTACAGCTTGATGGACCTTGGTAATTTTGATGCCTTTGTTAACGTAGAATTTCAGGTTACGATAGTGAACCACATAGTTTCTCTTGGGGTGAAAGGTCTGTCTCAGCTTATTGGTTTTTGATGCAGTCAATTTAAGGGCGTTTTTTAAAGAAGTTTGAAAGTCGCTCAATTCTAGGGGATTGATTGGTTCCTTGTCTGGTACAAGTGGATAGTCTGCATGTTTATCATGTAGTTCATCGGGGTACTCCAAATCCACTTCAACCAGGAAACCAATATCCCCCTCATCTTCTGTTTGTAATATTTCATCCAATGAAATGTTGTCGACGAGCTCAAAGTCTTTGAGTGGCAATGGGTAGTGGAGCATGATGCCACCGTAAAGGTTGTTTGCATCAATGTAGATTATTGATGAAACATCTTTCGACTCGTCAAATTCCGGCAACATGGTGTTATTGGCAATTTCCTGTCGTGAGCTAAAGACAGAGGACAACCCTCCACGCATCATCCTCTCTGTCATGTCAAGTATCCGTCGATCAGTCAGCAGCTCAAGTTCTGGTTCACAAACTTTTAGGCAGGCACTTCCTGAAAGGTTTGAGGCTGTATAGAATTGGGAACAGTCCAATCCGTATGTGTTATAACATACGGATCGTAGCTCCTCAAACCAGCATGCTAACTGGAGAACATCTCCGGTAAGGTAAAGTTCAAGGAACTGTTTGAGGCTTTCACAGTTGAAAACTTTGAACACATTATTCAACTGAATGAGTTCCTCATTGGTAACGTCGATTTGGTTGTCTTTTAGACTGTTCTTCCAGTTCCTTAGACTTGGAAGAGACAGATCACTTAGCTTTGTGAATGAGTCCACATATGAGTATGGAAAGTTTCCTTTTTTCTTCAACAGTTTTCGCTGCTCGTCTGTATAGCTCCGATAGAAGTGGTCTAGGAGAGAAAACTTTGTGTCGGGTAAACTTTGTACCAGTTCATCTAAGCTACAAGGCATGAACTTGAAGCTGTCGATAAAACGAAGGTACTCGTACACTGCAACTTCGTCACGCTTCCGTTTTCGCGTTTCGATGAAAACGCCAAAATTGAGTGCAATAAACTTCTCATCATTGGTTGGTATGACTTCAATTTTTGTCGACTGTGAAGCTAAGTGTAAGGATTTCACAATATGATGTAAATCATAATTCATCATATTGTGAGCAATCACTGGTGTGTAATTTAATGTTCTTCGCTTTAGATTACACTCACTATGCGCATACCCGATGAATTGTCCGTTGAAGTGGCAGTGGTCTAATACCTTTTCGGCATCATTGTTGAAATCAACATTACAAATCCAACACTTTGACCACGTGTCTCTTGGAGGTGATGTCCCAAGAAAACATGGGAATTTCCGCTTTTGACGATAGAAGTGTTTTGCAAGTTTCTCTATTTTTGTAACAAAGCGTTCCATACAATCGGGACCAGTGTATATATCAAAATGCAGGGGCTCAGGGTTATTGCGCTCAACAACAATCATGCAGTAACTGCACGGGAGATGTTGTTCTAATGCAGAAGTGCTTGAAATAGTTGGGTTGTTTCTTACCGTTGCAACTGGCACAACCAAAGATTCCAGATCCAGGTACACTACAAAAGGTGAAAACCACCTTGCCGCATAGTTCTCAAACTTGACATTTTTATCGCCTGTGGGCATGGTTATTTGTACTGAGTCGTTTTCCAGACAAATATTTTGATGAGAAGTGAGTAGCTCTGCTGATGAACATACATGAAAACAATTCCGACACAGCTCGTTTCTATCACGATACTCCCTTCCTTTGATTTCCGCGACAAGTTTCATCAAGTTGATAATGAGTACGTAGTGGTAGGTCTGTTCGTTTTCAAGGAGCAACAAGTCCAGAACAAACGGAAATGGTTTTCCTTTTGACAACCTCAGGGGTAGTAGATGGTTCTTGTCGTACCTTAAGCAGAGGTTTTTTTTTACTTTTTTTTAACTTTTTACAGGGAAGAGGATTATCAAAAAAAATTTTTGTTATTAGATAACTGAAACTCTTCATAAATTTTTTTTCTTTGAAAGGTTTTTTTTTATTATGCAAAATTGATGTATATCAAAAATCTTATTACCTGAACAAATTAACTTGCACTTCATTGAGATCCTCGAACTTTGATATGTCATGGAGACTCATTGGCATTTCAAAGTTCCCTTTCGGCATCTTGGCTGACGGGTTCTCTCTGCTGTATGTAAGAACATTTGTCCTGGGCCTGAAGCACGGTGCTGGCGGCTCCAGTTTTTCTTCTTTATAAACAATGTGGTATCCAGCTGTGTAGCAATATAGAAAGCAGTTGTCATCGCTTCCATTGTGTATGTTCAGCAAATTCGAATCCCTTCTCAACGGGTGGCCTTCATGAGCAGCTATAGAGAGCAGCTGCCATCCACTTCCGTAGCTTGAGAATATTACGAGCTTGGACACAATGTTGTCAATGAGAGATTCGTAGTTTTCATCTGAAATCCCTGAATGATATACCGTCACTGTTTCTGTGTTGAAGTACACGCTCACCTTTTCAACTTCTTCATCTAAGGGCTTCTGAAGCGTCATTTCAACGTTAATTTGAAGTTTTTGGGGAAATTTGTGTGTGTGTTTTTGGATAATTCTTGCCACTTCATCACGCTTTCTGAACATGTATTCCATTATGTCCAAATCTTTCTCCCCCGGTTGAAACTCGTAGTAGTTTAAACCACCGCTGATTGAACTGACAGTGGGCCTTGATGAGTCAACGTCATCTTCTTCCATGTCCAATATTGGCATGCCATGTTCGTTGTTAACGTGTTCCACATAGTCCAGTTTTGTTTGAAAACCTACACGACAAGTGTAACACACTTTCAAAATAGGCTGCTGGTGAGAAATATGGGAATGCTTGCGCAGCGTAGGCAAGCTTCGTACTTTCTCAGAGCAATGAAAACAGCTAAACGTTGGTATATCCGGAAATATGTTATGAATGTTCTTCAGGTGTTTATTAAGAGAACGTCGATCGCAGAGTTGTGTTGAACAGTGAGGGCATTTTATCGCCATGTTGACGCAATTTTATCTTGAAAGCGTTTTTAAGCTCGCAAAAGTTTCAACAAATGAATTTAAGGAAAATTTAAAAATTGGTAAAGCTTTGAAAGGATTCAAGGAAGGAATGGTTGAAAGAAATCCGAAAATGTTTGCAGTGTCTACTAGTCAAAAATTTTTCAAATAAATATCAGAGGAGGTTTGAGAAAAGGTAATGTAATTGTTTTGAGTGTTGAAGGAAAGATTTTGAGAGTTTATTTCAGTTGAAGCTTGAAGAATTTGTCAACTTGAAAGAATGAAACTAAGTGAGAAAATAAAATAATTGAGCGTGGGGTTTGACAAACTTTCTATGGAATTTCATGCACGCCTACCTCAAAAAGTCAGGATAAGGTAATTGAAGTTCAGAATATAGAGAATTAACATTTGCCTCGTGTAGATTTTATCTTATACAACTTTGAACCTGTACTTGCTGTTTTGTAAATATACACATACCAAAGTTTACAGGTGAAGTTCTTATCAGTCTTACTTTGTATAGATATTTAGGTATTCAACAAATCCACATATACCCAGTTTTTTGAATTTCTTATCAAACTCTGATTTTATGGCTGAAACATTTGTAGAGTAAAACTGTTTTATAGATAGTATTACTTGCATTTGGCGCTATAATTCAAAGATAGGTCAGAGAAAGTCTAAAGGAATTCATTCAAGATCTAACCTTGCACGCCCAAGTTAACAATGTTTGTTTAATTTCAATGTATTCAGGGGCCCATATTTAGACCTGAGTGTTAACATACCTCAAAACTTGTTAAAACAGAACAAGTTACTGATATGTTACTACAGACTAGGGGCGTGAGTTGAATGAATTTTTGTTTCTCCAGACCAATCTCAGCTGAGTAAAAGAAGAAACATGGTCTCTTTATAAAAACTGTCGTAATACGGTTCTAAATCTGAGAACAAAAAGAATATTGGTTCAAGATTAGATCTCTTTGTTCGTTATGAAAAAATTTTTGCTTTGCTTTTCAAAAACTGTCCAACTATCCTCTATGAACAGTTACCTGTTAGCTCAGAATGAAAAATCCAAAATCGTATATCCAGGTTTTGAGATAAGTTGAAAAAAAGTCCTAAAATTATACAATTCTTATAAAATTTTGTTAAAAATTTGAAGATAACTTGGAAAAAAACTAAAGAGTGTAATAATTTTTTTCAGGAACTAGCAGCCTGGATAATTACATCCCTAATATGCACAAGAAAAATCAGAGTAACTATGAGAAAAAAAATGAAAAAACAACAAATTTCGTAAGTTATTAGTTATTCAGTTGTCAGCTTTGATCTCTTAGTACATTATGAACAAAATTTTGCTTTGATTCTCAAAAATTGGTCAAGCATCATCCATAAACAGTTACCTGACAGCCGTGAATGAAAAATCCAAAATCGTATATCCAGATTTTGAAATAAGTTGGAAAAAATTGAAAAATTTTGCATTTTTGAAAAATTTTGTGTTGAAAATTGAAGATAACTCCAAAAAATATGATGATTACAATTCTTTTTCGTCGGAAGCTAACAGCATGGTCAATTTTGTACATTCTCTGTCAACAATTTTATCACTTCTTGTTGAAAATTTTGAAAGAAAAATCAAATTTTCAAAGTTTTGCACCATATACCGTTATTAGACTAAAATAACTTTCTTCAGAAATTTGCAATTTTTTTGTTCAAAAGCTGACTTGGCAAATTAACCACCACAATGCCAGAAAAGAAACCGTAAAGAACTGAGAAATTTTGAAGCTGCATTTAATTTAATTTGCAACATTTTGAAAATTAAATTGGGAGGGTAAACAGAAAATTGTATACAAATTTTTGATTTTCTTTGCAGTCGAATTAAGATCATTTTTTCCTGATCTGTTCTGGATCTATTATATATTCGGGTTCTCAGCTGCATAAAAACAACTCGACGTTTAACGAATCAACCATTTTTCTCTAATGAAGAAAATGTTTTAAATAACTGTTTTTTAAAGAATGAAATCTCAATCAATTTAGTTTTACAACAGAAAAAAACGGTTTGAAAAGAGTGAACGAGAATTCGTTTACAAGCTTTTTAATTATTTTTGTATTATTCGATTGGAGCAATATTAAAGTTAATCAGAGTTTATGAAAAGCTCTCTCGCACTGGTTAAGTGTCTTCTCTTTCTTAGAGCTTTCAGTACACGTTGTGTTTCTCTGTTTAGTGGAGTTGTAGTGGAGTCAGGTTCTGGTGTTGATTCTCCCCCTTCTGATTGCTTGTTTTCTACTGGTGTCTCAAAGTTTGTCCCGGAGAGGTTGTCCAGAAGAGCACTTGCACTTCGCTGATCGCTGATTTGTTTTTCCCACAATTTCGAGAAAAGTGACGGACTGCTCTCAAATGACGATACACTGGGACTAGGATCTCTCACCGGCGTTGTACATGGTCTTGGCTGAAAAGGTGATTCGGGTGATCGTGCTAGTCCCCAGAGATCAGCCAAACTGTCGCAAGCTTCTACAACACCGAGTTGATTTTCGAAGAATGGTACCATATCGCAATCATATTTATAGAATACTTTTTTCAGGTTCTCCGGTAGATCAACAATATTATATGAGGAGAGATTGTCTGGGACTTTAGATGGAGGAATAATGCCTCCAGAAGTGAAAATTGCGCCGCCATGTGTGTCTGTTGGTTGTTTTTCAGGTAACTTGGCCATGAAGTTGACAAATATTTTCGGGAGCAGGCAATGGTTGAGGGTGTTCCATTCATCTTTCTCGTTGTATCGCTTCTGCTGGACAACCACTAAGAAGTTCTCGTGGTGTGTTTGATACACCAAAGTTCGTTCCCAAGAATTTTCTTCTTCTGTGAGGATATAATAAGACATTATTTTCTGGTTTTTGGTAGGGTATTTTTTAAAGTTGAAAAGTAAAACAGCAAGTATGATTTTATGTAATTTCTTGGCGTTACAGAAATTGAGAAATGAAAGAAATAATTAAGTGTACAAAATTCAAGCCAAATGACAAATTTTCTCTGTGCATGTATGTGCAATTGTTGATTTTAAATTGTTTCTATACTGTTGAAGAACTTCAAGAAAATATAGGTTTCATTTATTAGCTCCACTCCCAAATATAATCTGCTGACACACCCCCACAGGTTACTCTACCTTATAATAAAGTTTTATTTATTGAACAAAGTTAAAACTAGTTGTTTGTTGAAAATACAGAGATACATGTGTCTGACCCATGGTAGTTTGCAGTTACTGTGTCTGTTAGCTAACCATTTAGCTAAACGTACAGCTATCATGTAGGTTAACGTTATATTTTACACGCTATTCTTATCAGGTGAAGAATATTGTTTTAAGTTTATACATTTGTGTGTGTGTGTGTGTGTTTGTGTTCAAATCAATCTCGCTGTTTGTTGTAGATACTGTAGAGATACATGTGTTTGACACATGGCAGTTTGCAATTAATATTTCTGTTAGCTAACCGTGTAGCTAAACATACAACTACCATGTAGGTAAACGTTGTATTTTACACGTTTTTCTTATCAGTTGAAGAATTCTAATTTTAGCTCACACATTTCTGTAAGTGTGTTTAAATTTGATTTCCATAGAAATTCATTGCTATTTCATTTTCAATTGAAAACAGTTTGACACAAAAATTTGGGCAAAGAATTGTACAATGCCATTTACAGCTGAGAAAGACGCCGAGTTTGGTGACGTTCATTTTGACGTTTCCAAAAGTGAAAAACGTTTGATCAGAGCAACGATTAAGTCTTATGAAAAAACTGGAAGTTACGTTTTTTTAAAATTATTCAAAAAAGCTGAACATGACTATGAATTTCAACAAAGAATAACACTAACACTTGAAGAGTTTGAAAAGCTGATGAAAAAATCTCCAAAGATTCGAGCCATTGCTAACAATTCTAATGATACTGATATAACAGCTAAGGCACCAACAGCAAAGAAACCAAAGTTGAAGCAAAAAGACGACGAGCACGAAATATCTGAATAAAAAAATCGTTTGACAATATGGTGGAAGCTATGTATGAGCGCTCACCTGCTTACTTTAAACAATTTCAAAAGAATTTCAGGTTTTTCGTCTCTGAAGAGAAACCATCTTCAATGTTTGCCAGGAATTACGCTGTATGCATGCATTTTGAAAACGACTATTGTGAAGTGTTACCCTCTAACCATTATCATGTGTTGTTTGATTTGTCTGACGTTTCTACGGAAATAATGAAACGAAATAAACTTTATACATTTCCTTGTTTGTACACAACCTTCAAAACTTTTTTTTCAAACGGGACCACAGTGGAAACAAATGGAGAGATTTTAGAAAAACTAAAACTAGCTGTGGAATACAACGGTTCAGCACCGCCGACAAAAGGAGAAGCAACCGCAATTCAGAAGCGTTTACCAAATTTGAGCAATGTCCCGAGCAAAAATCACCGCCAAAATGGAATTGCTGCTTACAAATCTCTGGGTAATGTTGAGAAAACATCAAATCAGCAAATACAAACTGACTGGTTATCAACTGAAACTCTAAAGAGATTTGAAAACATTTTGTATGGTCCTCATGCAGGTGCTTTTTGTCAAATAATGGATATTTTTATGAGTGGCTATGGAAAATTAAATATTGACAATGATGTTTTGTGTGTACGCTTAGTTTTTGAAGAAAAAATAAAGTTTTGAAAAAAAAAATTATTTCATCAAATCATGTTAGTAATGTTAGAGCATCATATGAAGCGCAAAACGTATCAAATCAACATCACTCATCTTTACAATTTCTTTTTCACCAAAAAGATAATGAGCAATATAAATGCAAAATAAACCACACATTTTTGAGTTTGGTTTTTGAATAGGCTGGTTTCTTAGCAATTCATACACAGTTCGAATATCAACAGCAGAGGAAATAAATCTATTGTGTATATGTTTATATGATGTTAAATTTTGTCCCAACGGATCCGCAAAAACATATTCTCCATTTTTTCGACAAATAAGTGTCCAATGTGTTCCAATTGACTGAGAAGTTGATACATTCACTATAATGAATTTGTTGTGAGATAGATTAACAGGGAAATTGTCAGCTGCGAAGACACCCACGAACTTGTACTTTAAAAGCTTACATCCTTGAACGAAGTTGTTTATTTGGTTTTCATCCATCAGTTTGTAAGAATATGATTTTTTGAAACTCTTCGGGCAGAATCGATAAAAATTGTGCTTGCTTTTTCACCAATTATAAAAATTTCAATATTACTGGGCAAAGCGGCTGAAAACTTAAGTTCAAATAATATTGAACAATTAGTAAGTTCAGGGTGAATAAAGTCATGAGACGCCTACTGGGTGCTGGTGAGATCAAACACCATAATCAAATGGTTGGGGTATTCAGACAAACTTATTCCATGTCCATTGTCAATATAGGCTAAATCTGACATTGTGTTGTAGTACAAACGTTTTATGTCAGCTGTATTAATTGGGCTGTCAGCAACGGGGAGTCCATTTCGGTAAATACAAATTTGCTCTAGATTAAATTTACGAAAGTGAAAGGGATTGAGTTGCTTGCTTCCTAAGAAAGCTTCATTTGTGTTCAGACAAATGGCAAGGCGTCGAATAGGCTCCCTGCTAAATACATCTTCCTGTTTCCAACTTTGTAAACCAGTGGAAGCCAGAAATGTTTTTGTTATAGTTTCCAAGTAAGGATAGGACGCTGGGCTTGATAGTAAAGTTTTTTCAATTGCAGAGACCACGTCATCGTTCAGCGTCATTTTTCTCACATACAAATTAGCTTCAATAACTTTCACTTTGTATGATTTTCCAGCATCGTCAGAAATTATAACAAAATCATCTATTGATCGTCGAAATGAAATTCGCAGAGTGACTCCACTCAAAAGATGACGATCGCATGAAAAAAAATCTACTGCCACTTTTCCATAAAAAGTACATTCAGCAGATTGTCTAACCAAAGCTTTTCGTCTGTTAACTTCAGCTGTTGCTATCGCTCCAGGATTATCCTCGTACGAATAACCATGGCAAGCCAACCAAGTAGCTTTTGCGTCTTTGTTGTGAGAAAATTCGGTTTCAATGAAACTTTTGTGAGCATAATTTCCATTCGCATTTGAAATTTTTAATCCGTTGGCTGATACTGTACAGTCAGAAAAGAGTGAATGTAAAACATTATTACAAAAGTAAGGAGCGTCTGTTTTAGTTACATCTGCCGCAGCTCCAGCATCATATTTTAAATCAGCTTCAGATGCCTGAACTATCTTGCATTTGATTTCAAGGAAAATTTTTTGCAGATCAATAAAATTATTTCTGTCTCCGGCAACCTCAAACTCAAGCATGGGTCCGTTAGGACTGTAAACTGGTCCTACTTTTTGACAAAAGCTGCCATCAAAAGTTACAAGAAGCGCTGGTTTTTCAAATAAATCCAAAGAACTATGTGTTGCCTCTGTTGGTAACATATTACCGATCATCTTTAACTTTGGCAAAGAAATCCGACCGACTTCTCTTTGGCTGTTTGTGTTTTGAAATGACTACCTTTCTTTTTTTGCTACCTTTTCTGGCTTTTGAACCTGAGCGTTTAGATCGTCTACGATTCATTCGTCTTTGTCTCATTCGCAGTGCCAATGAACCTCCTGTTTGCTTTTTGACTGTATTTGATGTCGTGTTTTTCAGCGCTTGTTTTGGAGATTTTTTTTTACTGACGACGTCCATTAACTCTGGTACGCTCTGTAACAGAAGTTCTTTTCCAACACGTTTTGCTGCTGGTATAATAAATTTTCTTGCAAGAGGTAGAGCGATTCTTCCAATACCACTTGCCAAAGCTCCAAAGCCGCTACCTCTTTGCCTATAATGCCCCGAAAAGTAAGGCAATGCAGATGCTTGATTGGTGTAGTAAGATTCCATTGCTTTTACTCACCAAATTTTTTGAACTGTAACGTCAGAATGACTTTACCGGTCCCTGAAAAGGGGACTAATTGACCTGTTTATGCGTAGTTTGGTGCGACCTGTTTGGTGAGACCTGTTTGGTGCGTAGTTCTATAGAAATTGACTGAATTGTATTTGAAAGAAGTTTTTTGTAGTCCAAATTCGAAAAAACTATTCTGTGTGTTGGTTCAAGCTCACAGATGCTACCGTTTTTCAACCGTTGTTTTGAATCAATGACTCGTAATAAAGGTGCTTTCGCATCGCCAACGTATTGATACTCAATAATGTTTGTATAAATGAATATCAAATGTTTCCCGGCGCACAGATCAGCTGGAAAGTCACCCATAAAAGCCTTGGTATCATCTTTTTTCATCAGTTTATTTGCAGTTGTGTCCATTTTGTACCCAATGTGTGTTCCTCGTCCATCAGGGACACCCTTGAAACCAATAATGCTAGAAATTTCATCGCTTGGAAACGTAATTCCCTCGTATTTTCCAAAGACAATTTCAAATTTACCGGAACTTTTAATTTCTCTGAAAGAAAAATTTGGTAAACCAACAGTTCTTTTAATAGTAGCTAACAACTGTGGCACAGTATCAAAAGTTCCTGGCATGAAAGCTAATCGCTCACCATTGTATGGACGTGATATGACATTGTCTCCAGAGCTACTCCGTTGGTGATCTTCTAAACCACCCAAACTGTAAGAAGTTAGGACCCCGTTTGTGATGTGTTCTTTTTTTGTTGGAAAAATAATTTCACTCAAAGCTACTCTCCAGTCTCCCGACAGTTGTATTTCATCATTGAAAAAGTTTCTGAATGAAGCCAATGTGTTTTGATCAAAGATCTCCATCGAAGCGGAGGAGATTACATGTACCGTAAATTCATCTTCAAAACGTTTACTTTCCATTGTGCAAAGGAGATTCTCGTACTAATTGGAGTTCGGGTTGATAGAATATACCCTGAATAATTTCTTTATCGGTATCAATAAGTGAGTACGTTGGAGGGTTCAATGTTGGGATGGACGAAATCTCAAAAATCTCGTCTGTAAAAGACTGTTTGTAACCCTTTCCAAACGTCTCCTCCTTTTTCAAAATTCGTACGGGATCACCAACAAAAAATTTTGGTTTTTGAGAAAATGTTGTATTGGCGATCAACGCTACAAGCCGCGGAACGTCTTTTTTTGTGACTTTGTTTGGAGAAAGTTTGATTGTTCGATTAACTCTAGAATTGATAGTTTTAACAAACGAATCCAGTTTATCTACATATGAATAAGTCCACTTTTCTTCTAAGTATCTGTATATTATATTCTTGAGGGAACGTATATTTCTTTCAGCAAAAGCAGACTTTTTCTCACTGAAAGTACTGTATAAATGAATTCCGCGTTTGTTGCAAAGGTTTTTGAAAGCACCGAGGAACTCCGTGCCATCATCAACCCAAACTTTTTTAGGTTGTTTATGTTTGATCATCTTTTTGAAAGCTTGTGCAGTTTCTGTAGCATATTTTGTTTTTAGTGGTTCAACCCTGAGATATCTTGAGAGACAGTTAACTGCAACGAGAAGGTATCTTACACCACGGTTGTACTTTGCAAGTTTATCAACAAATGCTAGATCTACGGACCAGATCTCATTTAGGTCGTTAACAATTACTTTAAGCCTTGGAAATCTGAGGCGACGTGAACGATATTTGGTGAAGGATGGTTTCGTTTCCAGATACATTTTTACTTTTTTCATTGATAATTTACTCAAATTTTGCAGTCTTTTTGCGTTTCCAAATGACGCAGGTCCTTTTAAAAAGAGGTTGTCAAGTTTCTTCACATCATCTATAGAGAGCCCAGTCTTTTCTACTCGTGTTTTCGTCTGTCTTCTTTTTGCTCTCATCGACTTTTGGTTTTGCGTTCTTTTCTTTTGTTTCAGATCCTCCTCTTGGTTGTTTTTGTTGCTGCTGCTGCTTTTGTTTTCGAGTCGGTTGCTCTTCCTCTGCTTCCTTGTAAAACTCATCAAGTACTTTTTTTGCATGAGTATTGTAAACCAAGTGCGCTGCAATATCAAGTTCACTTTATATTCTGGAGTACTTTTGCACGTCAATTTTTTTGGTAGGTTGTTGTAAATTGTACAAGAAATTTGTCACCTTCACTCCTTGAGGTTCATCTTCAATATGGAGAACATTATTATCTTCACTAATAGAAACAGTATCGGAATCAAAAATTTTTTTCAGGATAATTGCTGCTCTTTTTGTTTTATTTTCATCCATTAGTTTTAGTTCGAGCATTATTGAGTCAAAGGCTGAATCTTTTTGTTTTTTCACTACAGGTTCGATTTCACTGTCATCACTAACAAATGATTCCGATTTTACATCATCGGGATCACTTGTTCCATCACCAATACTCCTTGTTCTCGTGATCAGTCTATCAGTGCTTGTGTTAGCATCTTTTTTTCCACTGCTCTGCTCAAAATTTGGATTAGATCTTTGTTGGAGCGATAATTGAGTGGCTTTTTGTTGATATACTGGATTATCAAAAATTTCTTCCTTGGCTGGATTTTTTGATAAATTCTTCTGCATGCATTATTGGACTTTTAAATAAAGATAGCACGAGAAGCCTATTGCTTTGATAAGTTCTGATTTTTTTGCTAAAATAAATCGTTTTTTCTTCAGACTTGTTTCCTTTGATAATAACTGCTTAAATGAGTCCTCTTGTTTAGTTAATAACTGTTTGTTGACTGGAACATTGCCATTAATTACATTGAGCAAACACTCACACAGAAAATTTATAAAACTATTTGGTGCTTCTTTGAGGAACTTTCTGATATTACTATCAGACAGCTCGAGCATTTGCTTTAGCATACATAACTCTTTCTCTCTCATCTGTCAAATTAGTGATAACCGCTTTGGAGGAAGGTAGATAAAAAATTGTTGGACCTGGTTGTACAATATTTGAACAATAACGCAAGGAGTCTGAAGTTTTTGGATCCAAGTCGATGAGTAAGTGTCCAAAGGGTAATTTTGTTGCTAATTCGTAGCTTTCTTTTAAAAAACTTGTGTTATTTAACTATTTACCAATATAGGTGATCTGCTGTATGTCTCTAGGCGATTTGAACAAAATGATGTGGGTTGTGTTGAGATCAATTGTTCTTGACCATTTACTCTGTTGGAATAAGTTATGCTTAACGTAAATGACGCTAATATTTCTATGACGTCCAGCAGTTGCGAGTTTCGAAAATTCTTTGTCATTGAAAATTTCCTCGCAAGAATCGTCAAAAACAAGCAGGCAGTTTTCCAAATGTGAAATGAAATCAAATCCAGAAAACTTTGTGAAAAATATGTTCAAGTTACGCTCTATAGAGCTGAACTTTGGTTGCTCGTGTTGATAAAAGTAGTAAATAGATTTAAACTTTGGATAAAAGGTGTTTCTCAATAACATTTGAAATATGAGCTCAGTTTTACCACAGCATGACGGCCCACAAACAGCCATGAATAGTCTATCGCTTGTTGAAATTATCTTGTTCAAAGCTTCGGATTAGGAAGCGCGTAGCCAACTGTGCATGAAAGCAATGAAAACCAAAATGTTGACTCTTCACAATCAAGATAAAAAACACAAGTTTGATCAAAGACACACCAATAAGAAACAGTATGATTACGATTTGAGTAAAATACACTACTTCTGATCGTGGTAGACTAGAGTTACAAAATTTCCATGAGCGTCTCTCTTGATTTTCTTCATTGAAAACTAAATCATTCAAACCTATTCCAGCAGGGGAATCTATCTGGTCTTCTTTATCACTCATTTTAAAAGTTGTTTTGATCAAAAATGAATTAAGACATCAGTTTTTGTGTTAGCCCATTATTTTGTTAGTACCTCTCTCAACCATAAAAAATTCATATGTAGTATATCTAGAGTCTTTGTCTTCCTTCTTGTAAGTCACTTTGTAGTTCGATTGCATGCCATATTCCTTTGCATAGTAGACAATTGACTCCACATTTCCTTTGCTGACAACCTGCTTTATTTCATCAGGGAGACTTTCGTCGTCCAGGGTCACTTGAACCGGTGCTGACGACTTGTGAATAGGTAAAGGGGTTAGTTTCAGTCTTTTCATTTTGTCTTGTAAAGACATGGTACATTTGAAAATATTCGAGCAGTGAAAGATATTTCTTCAGCGTCTCAACCTCAGCTATGTTGCAAACAATTTGTTGTTTCCTCAGAATAGATTGTCCCCGTGATTCTACTTTTTCCTCTCTGACCAAAGATAGAGTTATTTGATTATCATTCGTTATGCAACTGCAAACTGTCAAACTTGGAGATAAATTCACTTGAAGAACTGAAGGAGCTACCTTCTCCACTCGACGGCTCATTAGTGGGCAATGTTAGCCAATAGAAATACAATTGTGCTTTTCTTTTAGCACAATGTTTTTTCTTTTGTTTCTCGGGTAAGTTGAAAGAGTGCAAAGCACAAGTAAAATGTTTAATCGGATGAGAAATTTCTTCAACTTTTGGGCAAAAAAGAGTGTCCAAATCTACAACTTCCTTCTGCAATAGGGTTTGCAGTGATTCTGATTTCTCTTTTCCTTTTGCATAAAACTTTCCGGATGGAAAACGAAGTTTAATTGCGATAAAGATTTGGGATAGAAACCAATAAGGATAACTGCCAGTGCTCCAAGATAAACCGTGTAAGAACCTACTAACCCACTGATGAGATTTCCTCTCACTAGCGGAAAGAGAATTGTATGGCAGTGGTGGAAGAAATAAGATTGTGTCTGAATAATTGTTTGAGCAAATCAATAACTCTTTAATTATATAACCGGACTTTTTGTGACGAAAACCTTCAAAATCTAAGACAACAACTTCAGAATTCAACATTCCAGCAAATTAAACAAATTCCTTTTAAACGTTTTCACGAAAAGGCAAAACGTTAGACCAGTCATGTTACCAATATAAGCATTTGTGATTGGACAGGGTAAAACGTAGGAATATCCAGGGCCTTTCTGACTATGCTCTGCTATAAACCCTGAAGCGTCATGAAGTATTGCATGTAATCGAAGGAATTTATAAGACTTCAAGTAAGTGTCTAACGAGGAGTTGTCTATACCAATAAGTCCACCATATGGTCTCAACTTGAGAACTATTTCCAAGTTAATGTCTGGGTCCAGATAACGACATGCTGCCAAAAAGTATCCAAATCGTTCACTATATTCTGGGTAGTCAACTTTTATTTGTTTGTAAATTTCATGAATGTTTTTCAAATCTATGGTCGCAATGGTTGTCATGCTGATTCTTAAACGGAAAAGTAATTAAATGATCAAAAATTGCTTTTTGTGTATGAAAAAATTCAAGTTAACAAAATGACTTTTATTCAAGAAAATTGTTCAATTTTTTATAGTAGAGATCTTATCTGAGAAAATTTTCAAGTCAACAAAAAATCAGTTTTGAGTGCTCTTTCATAGAGCAAAATCAATTTCAGACCATTTCTGAACTTTGAAAAATTTTTCTCAAATAATTGAAATTTTTCAGTTTCGACCCCCCATACTGCATAGGTGAAAAAAGTGAAGTCTATAAAAAATCACTTTTGAGTGCTCTTTCATAGCGCAAAATCCATTTCAGACAATTTTAGAACTTCAAAAAATTTCAAATTTTTTCGCAAAAAATTTTTGAAATTTTTGATTTTTTTCAAGTTTGAGACCTTATAAAAAAATTTTTAGTTCTATAGAAAATGAGTTTTTACCGTCAAGCATATGAGGAACTGCTCTAGGTTGCCTTAACACCAGCACACCAGCAACCGGCAGCTGCTATATGACTGGAGGGAGGGGGGTCCGGACACCCCCCTCTGCAAAGAACTTTACCACCGAAATACTGATTTTCTCTCAGTGAAATCAAGTTTTTTGTTTAAGTTTCACCAGTCAACGTATCACAAGAAAAATCTCTCAGACTGGTGAAACTTAAACAAAAAACTTGATTTCACTGAGAGAAAATCAGTTTTTCGGTGGTAAAGTTCTTTGCAGGGGGGGGGGGGGGTCCGGACCCCCCCCCCCTCCAGTCATATAGCAGATGAGCATACTACTTACCTCTGAAACTGTAAAATTAATTCCAACAAGGTGGAGTGGAATGTTCTCTAAAAGAGATTATAGATTAATGTTTGGTTTATGCAACAAAAATCAGTTATTTACTTAAATCAGATTTCA
The DNA here is from genome assembly GCF_964194025.1 of Convolutriloba macropyga. NCBI lineage: Eukaryota > Metazoa > Xenacoelomorpha > Acoela > Convolutidae > Convolutriloba > Convolutriloba macropyga. Next base: position 56,882,186 of record NC_134472.1, read on the forward strand.
GCTTTTCTTTGATTAAAACTTTCGATAACTGAAGAAATTGATTTCATGCAAAAAAAAGTTTGAATCAAACAAAATGAGGATACATCCGCTATCTTATAACTTTTAACTTGCAAAACTGGTAAATAATTGATCAAAATATTAAAGAAAAAATATTGCAGTTTTTCGGTTAGGATTAAAGACCCTTGACTTTTTTTAAAAAAATTCAATTTAAAATTCAAATTGAGCAATTCGAATGAACGGCTATTTGCTAAGTTTTTTCTAGAAATGTCAAAATTCAAGATAACCTTTTTAATGAGAAATATATTGAAGGCTAAAATTGAATCGAAGCACCAAATTTTGTTCTTAGTAAATTGTCTAGAAAAATTGAATATTTGGGAAAAATGTTATGAAACAAATCAACGAAAAGAAAATGACATCAGGCAAGACAAGAAGAAATAATAATAAAGGTAATAAGAAAGTTGTTGTGAATTGTCTGTGAAACTGAATTTTATATTTTACATAAATGCAATTTCTTTATTCCAACAGACTCAAAAAGTCGAATGCCACCAGCGTGTCAGCGTGGGCGCAAGGCTCGTGTATTATTAATTTGTCTGACTTTTTGAGAGGAGAGAAGGAAACGAACAAATGACCATTTAGTTGAATTTTAAAGTACATAAGGAAGTATGAGACTAAAATGCGTGGTTCTTGATTACTTAAGGGATGCACAACGAAGTGAACCGATGCTCTTATTTTCAGCTTGATGACTTTTTTTCAAAACTGGAAATCTAAATTTGACTTCCGGGTTTACGAAAGCCATTATGCTATCAAAACATAGGGTAGGGGATAAGATATAAAACTGTACTTTTAATAATCGGATTTTGCAAATTTTTTTCAAATATATCACAAATTCCCTCCAATTTTGGCAAAGCTACTCTAAATAGGTCACAATTTCATTTCCCAAAAATATCCCAAAACCAAATAATTTTTTGAACGTAAAATATTCTTTAGGCGTAAAAAATTCTGCTTCAATTTATTAGTATCAAACACCTCACGATTTTTTTAAAAAAAATTGTCCACAATGGTTGAGATCTTTTGTATCTATTAAATCTAAACCAGTGTGCAGGGCATTGTAAGAATAATTGCTTTCATACGAATTGCTTTTTTAAATTTTTTTTTCATCCAACATGATTTGCCATATTTGTTTTTACCAAACTAAAAAAGTAATTTGGTCCGTTGCTTTGCCTACCTTATTAAGCGTGTGCTTATTTTTACCTTTTTTTCTTCTCTGATATGTTTGGCTAATCTGTTAGTCTGATCATATCCCGGGTCGAGGTTTTTGTGTTAATTTTTGTAAGAATTGGGGTGAAATTTTGTAATAATTTGCGGTGTATGAGGTGGAAAAAAATTTACCGAGTTTCACCTCATTTCTTCCAAACATTCACCGCAAAATTAACAGCATTTCTTACAAAAATTCACCGCATCCGCTTTTGTTGCAAGTTAATGTGAGAAATTGTGTTAATTGTGAATGCGGTGAGTGCGATAAAAAATCACCGCATTTCTTACAAAATTCACCTCCAAATTCACCGCATTTCTTACAAAAATTCACCGGATTTGTTTTTCAACAATTATTGAATCTGATTTGAATTCACAAAAAATATTATAGATTTACGTAACAGTTGGTGCAGTGAAATAAGAAGTTGAAGACATGAAGGAAGTGAGAGGTTTGAATCGTGTACGGAAGTTTCCTTTTGTAAGAACACCGAGAACGCGGTGAAAATAAGTAATTCACCGCATTCACCGCAAAAAGATGTAGGAAATACGCTGTAAAATTCACCGAATTTCTTGCGAAAATTCAACGCCAAACCTCGACCCGATATTTGTTCTATCCTGATATAGCTGAGTTTTGGAGTGCTATCATGTTGTGATAATATTGTAAGCAGCACTCTCACATAATAGAAAATGAATAAGTTTAAGTATTATTTTTACCAATAGGTGTTTACTGTGCCCACAGTAATTTTGAGAATCCAGAACCTCCGACCACTCCAGAGCACTGGGAATCTCTAGTGTTTCTGTTGACGACACCTCTAGGCCCCTTTGGGACACTATGCAGCAACTACAGGTGAGAATTTATTGATATCGTTGCGGAGCAATCGTATTATTAAAAATGAATCTATAGACAAGAAATCTTAATCACGTTTTCTGAAGTTCGAACCTAGAAATGATAAAAAATTTTTTGTAAAAGAGCTGAGTTGGTGAACTTCATTAGGGGCCTAAAATGTTGAGCTAAATGACATAAAATATTACATGAAAAATTTTCGAAGAGACTGGTTATTTTAAATTAATTAATGCTTTCAAATTTAACATCATCACTCCCGCCTTATCATGATACCGACGAACTAGCTTTGCTTTTGTAAGTAATCCGATTACGCAAGGTTTTCGTAAGTTTCTTGTATTTGCGTATAAAGCAGAATTTAAATAAACGCTCGATCTAATTTGACGGAGGTAATTCAGGTATGCTCATTTTTATCGTCTTTTTTCACGCCTTCCATTTTTAACGTATTTTTCAACGTCTTCCTTTCAGCTCTTCAACCTTCCACGTACTAAACTGACCAATCCCATAAACCAGTCCCAAGGTCGATTTACTTCATTGTTTGAAAGCTAAATATAATAACAATTTCGTGCGTTCGTTTTGTTTTCTTTCTCTCCTTCTCTTCTCTCCACTGCCATATTGACATTAGTCGGGCACGTGCTCATTCGGCAAAAAAGACGACTAGGGCTAATGCAGGTAAAGCCATTTAAAAATATCTATCTCCATCTTAAGTTAGACTATCCATTCAAGTAATATAAATTGCTCTCATAAGTAGAAGCTTAAGTTTACAATCAGTTTATGATAACATAGTAAAGCTCAAGCAGTGTGAACCAGTTGGCTCAGTGGAGAGCACAAAAATGTGGTCATTTAAGACATTATGGGGCCGCAGCTCACTGAAGTCCTAAATTTTACTCTGACTATGATTAAAATTGTGTTGACATTCAACCAAAATAACATACTAGTAGTTACTCTAAAAAGGTTTGCTACATAAGGAGCTGTTCTCGGTCCTTTACCATCAACAAATTTTTACCTCTGAGGAGTTACCTAAGCAGCTGCCGGTGATTTTTTATGCCAGCGAAATTTTCATAGCATGAGAAAAATGCAACATCTTGAAATATGTTGAAATGTTTGCCTGCTGAATGATTTACGGCTAGAAACAAATGGATCACCTCTTGCTGAGCTGCAAAATTTGCCTTCAACGCATGCTGCCTTTTAAAAATATGTCGCATTCGCTTATTTTTGATCGGCAACTTGAGCATTTCGATAATTGTTATTACTAATTTAATGAGACTCAATGATTTTTTGATGTATTGACGTGAAATGCTTCAAAAAATGTGTTTAGTAATTTCTACTGTCTGGAGTCCTACCAGACTACACTAGTTGGTCAGCCTGACCTGGGTCTGACTCCTGCCATGATGGCACAATGGTTCTATGATCTCATCGAGACACGGTGGAGAACCATCAACATGATCAGCAAACAGGAAGGAGGTGCGTTTATAGTTGCGTTTCATTCCTTTTTAAAAGAAAAAGTTTGAACACGTCCAATTACTGGGGGTTTCAGCAACGGCTTCAATGACCAATTGAGAGCAATTTGAGGCGTTTGCAATTTTAAGGAATTATTTGACTCAATTGATGCCAATTACCGTTCATTGAAAACCCTTTCTTAAAATTAATAAATTTCAAATTAACAAAAATAAAAGAAAATTAGGCGCAAATTTAATGTTAAAGGCTGAGCCAGTTTACTGATTGGAATTTCACTTCATTTTGCGAAATTGAACTTCATTAACGCACCTTAAATTGTTTTCAACCCCGAAAATAATGTAGAGCCAGACGGAGACTGTGATTAAATTCAGGATTAAAGTTAATGGTCAAAAACTCCGGACCCAAAGTATGAAAGAGACTAAATACTAAGTCAAGAATCCAGAATATAGACTGATTGGCGCCAGACTGCCTAAACAAAATACGAATTAGACCTGCAGATGAATCTTATAAGTTTTCATGTATCACTCCGGCTCTAATCAAAAACAAAATTCAAGGAATTGGTTAAAACTAAATAGTCACACTAGCAGGTTGAAAAAAGCTATTTACATTTGTTTTTGTTGGCTATTAAGTTTAGTTATTGCCCTAGAAAATCAAATCAGAATACTAAAATCTTTGAAATAAACTGGCAGGTGTCTTTCGCACTGGTCTCTGATTATTCCAGTTAATTGATTGCTGACTCAAGAAAGCTAACAGTTTTGGTTATTATCACGCAGTTTTAAAAAACTTAGCTTTTTATGGACCTGTTTGACTTTTCTGTCTGGGCCAAACAGATCGAAACTATAGGAATGAAATAGGCCAAGCAGATAAAAAAAATCAGACCACGTGACTTCTACCTGTCTTGAAACTGATATCTTACTGACAGCGTATACTGATTATTTGAAATTTTGTTTTGTGGGGAACCCTTTTCTTACAGAGGATTGTTGTGAGGGGCAGACAGCCATGTACGTTCAGTATGGACTCAGAAACATGGCCTGGTCACCCGATGAGTACCTGGAGAAACTGATGGATTACACAAACAACAGCATGCCTCTCAATTACATACAGGTAATAGCGATATATCGGTACATTTATGGCTCAATAAAGGTGTTCACTGCATTTGCATTCAGGAAGAAAACTTCTTCTCAAAATATCTAAGAAACTAAAAAAAAACAGGATACATCTCTAAGATTTTGGCGGAGTGGGGGATTCGATGTAAATGAACTGTTGTGTCCTCCAATGACGGACTTCATAATGCAGCTCTCAAGAGATTCGAATGTTCCTCTTGTTATGATTAAAAGCGACGCACCTGGGTAAAGGGTTATGGGTTGTGAAAGATCCTAGCTAATTATTTCTAAGGCTAAGCGAACGTGTTATTTAATGTTACTCTGAGAAAATACAATTTCAACAATACTTACATGATTCTGCAACATTTCATCAATTCACCACCCCCCCCCCCCCTGACAGTGGTTCGGAGTTGCATTTTTTAACAAATTCTCCGATTAGCAGATTTACTCTTGTATCTTTTAGAGACAAAATCGAAGGTGTAAATTTTTAGGGTCGTTATTATGGGCCAGTCTGTGCCAACATAATCACAGAGGTGGGTTTTGGACCTGGCCCAATTCGACGAGCTGCGGATTACGAGGATAGGGAGAAACCATACATTCTGATTTCTCGGGAACACAATAACGATGAACCCACAAACCTATGGTCCAAACAGTTCGACTATGACACTCCACAAATAACCTTTGGGTGGTTCAAAGATCAAATCATGTGTCGCGAAAAGCCTTGGTTGTGTGAGAACTGAAAAGCTGTCAAAGTAAAAAAAAACTTTCAAACTATGACTCAATCTAGCCATCATTAAAAATTCGACGGGCTATTTTACATGTTCCGTTCCTTCGGTTGTATAATTTGGACAGATTTTTGCAACAGTTGTCTATTTACAAAACTTAGAGAGAATGCAGTTCAAGTAAACAATTGCACAAGAAAAGAGTGGAACAGCATCGAAGTTTGAAACAAAATTATTGAGTAAATAAGTTCAATAAGTTAAAAGACTTAAAAATATTTCAGTGCTCTTCGGTTTATATTACATCTTAATTCCACTCAATTTCACGCTATTTCAAATGCACTTTACTATTTCTAGGTTTGATGTTTTAACTTTTTTGTAAAAAGAAATGCGTTGAACGCAATAAAAAGAGGTTGAACGGTTGAGTTAATGGCATTCACTGCTCAGCGCTTAGATTTTTGCAACAAAAAAACTCCTTTATTCCACCAGAGTTTACAGCAATTTTTAAAATAGTGTTCCAATCATCCCTCAGCATGGAGATAGTTGTACCTAAGTTCCTGGGCGAAAACGGCTGATTAACTTATAACAACTTGCAATTCGAATGGTTGACTTGTAAGAACATGCCAGTCGAATGATTAACATTTTAAAACTTGCAAGACGATGGTTAACGTAAAAGAAGTTGCAAGTCAAATCTTTTATTTTTAGGAACTTGCAAGAGGAAAGGTAAATATGTATGAAGCAGCTAGTCGAATGGTTGACCTGTAAGAACATGCAAGTCGAATAATTAACATGTAAGAACTTGGAAGTCGAATGGCTAACGTAAAAGAAGTTGCATGTCGAATAGTTAATTTTTGAGAAGTTACAAATCGAATGGTTAACTTATAACCATAACGTATAAGAATTTATAAGTCGGCTTGTTAAATTGAATGACCTTGCAGGTCAAATGGTCAACTTGTAAGAAATTGCAAGTCGAATGGTTAATTTGTAAGAAGTTGCGAGTCGAATGGTTAACTTGTAAAAACTTGCAAGTCTAAGTGTTAATTTGGAAGAACTTGCGAGTCGAAGAGATAACTTGTAAGAAGTTGCAAGTGGATTGGCTAATTGTAAGAACTTGTGAGCCGAATGGTTAAACGTTAAGAAGTTGCTGGTCGAATGGTTAACTTCTAACAACCTGCAAGTCGAATAGGTTACTGGTAAGAACTAGCCAGTCGAGTGAGTACCTTGTACGAAATTGCAAGTCAAAATTATTTTCTCACAGAACGGTTCTATTCATTATAACGTCTTACTTATTTCACCCACTGGCTCCGCCATGTCATACACCAATAGTGTATTTATCTGAAATGGGATGATTCGCGGCGCGAAACAGGCTAATTTAGAAGATATGTGGTTAGGGTGAGTTGCCTGGTATATCTATGCGTTAAATTGAGTTGTTTGATTCGGCGGGCAACTGATAGACAACAGACAAAGGTTGAATTAAGTGAAAGTTAGGAAGGAAAAATTTGCTAAGAACGTTCCTCAAGCGAAGTGATTGAAATTTAGGTACGGCGTGAAACGATTCAGTTAGTGAAAAGATAAAATTTTAATAATCTCGGGTATGAACAGACATTCCTACCCCATATAAAAATCAAAAATTTGACAGCCGAGGTCAAATGGGCTCAATGTAAAGGTAAAAGTGGTTGAATTTCGATAAGCGACGTACTGATGTACCACAAAATGGAACTAAAAAAGACCCATCAAATTACTGGGGATCTTTGTCTAGTTTTAAAATTTGAAATTTGAAAAATATTTCTCAATTGGTTGTTTTAAACATGGAGGACGCTATGAAAATTATAGTTGCGAAAAAACCAATTCATAAAAAAACAAGAATGCAATCATTTTGATATCCTAAATCATTTGATTCCGGGCGGTTGTTATTTTTTATTGGTGACAAAAAATTAACAAAGCCTAAATGTTGCAACACAGTGGCATTTGTGACCTTTCTGGCTCTCTGTGGGATTCTTGATTGCACTTGAATTCATTAATGGCGTTGTTTGAGTTTTTTAAAAGAAAAAAATTTCTCATATTAGAAATAGTAATCTAGAGAGATCGCTAACGTATCTACTTTATTTGATATTAGGTTTTGCTTTTTTACTGTAAATGTTTCTGATGAGTTGCATTGCTATTGAATTGGCCCTCAAAAACATTTGAATTCATAATGATATTTTTTAAAAATACAGATTCTTCTTTTAATGGTTTTTCGGCATTTGCTATCACCTTGTCAGAACAAGAGACAGTTCAAATTCCATTACATTTCAATAATATTGACATCAGATACCTTGATGAATCAATAGAAAACTTTCCTTTATACTCTCCGCGTGGCATTGAATAATTTTTTTGATGAAACGAGATGAGCAGCATGTACAATCGTCTGGCTGTTAATTTGCTCTCTGATTTCTTGTATGTAAAATAGCATATAGAGTTCGATCAATTAATTAAAACTAATTTTAGTTTGATCTTCAGGTTTTTTGAAGGCGTTCGGCGGCTTGAGCATGCCAAGACCTTACGAAAAATTGAACGAACCATGGTTATTGAAATCTTTTGTTATTCTAAGAAACATTAAGACAGCAACACTGATATTTTGAGACACAATAAAAAACAGACAATTGCATGCGCAAATTTTGGTTGCGGTTCAATCTAATTTTTGATTACGCCGGCCAGGAAATTGAATTGATTCACCACACGGAGAACACAGGAAGACAGTTTTTTTTGCGTTAATTCGCTGTCTTTGCGGAATGAAGAAAATTGAGTGTTTTTTACACTGAATGATATCGAGTTATACTTAAGCTCTATCGGCGGGGGTCATATATTTTTTATATCAATCGTTTTATTGACAGTGTTTTTGATTATAGGTTTTTCCCTTTAAAAACTCTCTGTATTACATATTTACAGCTGTCTGTTTGCAGCATGTAAAATGCTCAGAACCAGAACAAAATTGATGGAAAATACAGTCGTCGTGGTAAAAATATACATAAAAAGAAAAAAAATGTCTTAGGTAATGTGAAACAGTCTGTCTGTGTTATTTTGTGTTTCCTCACCAGTTTTTCCAAACCACATGCTCTTTTTTATATAGTCTGGAGTCACATTTTTAAAGGTCGTTTTGCCCACATCAATTAGCCGTTTAAGGGAATCGAAACTGAAATTAGTGAGAACGACAACAGTTGATGAAAAAATTATTGATGAAAGTTTTGAAATTGCAAAATATTAAGCATCAAAATTTAAACATCAGTGCGCTGAAATACTTTAGTTGTTACTGCAGTTCCCAGATTGCCTTATCTGTGAATCGGTTTTTAATTTTTAACTGCGGGACACACTTGGCTGCAAACTTTTTCTATCGGTTTCCCTGGTTAAATTCCCCGGATACATTACAAAGAATACCAGTAGAGAGCAAGAACTCTTGCAGTACGTTTGAAACGCTGCAACGTTTTCCTTACTTCGAAACACAATGACAAGGTCGTCAGCGTCAAAACATTCCATGTAAAAATTTACTGACAACCGCTAAAAAAATATGTTTCAGTGGACAATTCTAACAAAAAAGTCCGCTGAATTTTAGGCATCTTTCCTGCATGATTTCAGAAATTTTCAGCGCACAAGGTGGATAATTATGTAAGATTTATTCGCTAAAAAGTATTTTTGCAGCGGCTGTCAGCGCATAGTTTATATAGTTTTCAGTAATTTCGGTTTTAAATAACCATAAATGTCTTCCTTCCGTCAAATAAGAACAATTCTAACATATAAATCCGCTGAATTTTAGGCATCTTTCCTGCATGATTTCAAAAATTTTCAGCGCACAAGGTGGATAATTTTGTAAGATTTATTCGCTGAAAAGTATTTTTGCAGCGGCTGTCAGCGCATAGCTTATATAGTTTTCAGTAATTTCGGTTTTAAATAACCATAAATGTCTTCCTTCCGTCAAATAAGAAGAAAGCGTGACACTTTTGAAGTGATCTGTTCTTTTAAAAATATCAATAAAAAACAGCACAGATTTTTGATTGATTAATAGCTCTACAAAAATGCATCAACTGCGTTTGTAAGCAACACTGCACAAAAAAATTGCACGTAAAATTATGTAACAAAAGCGCTGATTCCACTGAGTTTGAACTTTTCACAATTGCTGAAAATATGTAAGAAAGATCCTGAGAAACTGCTGAATTTTTGCTCAAGAGAAGTGCTGAAAATATGTAAGAAAGGAGCTGAATCAAATGCTGATTTCAAGTAAATATGTGTAGAAAGGTGCTGAAAAATTTTATCTCAGCGGAATCAGCACCTATTTTTCAATTTCCAGCGCAATCAGCACAAAACTTACATAATTTCCGAACGTGCAATGGGTTTCTTTCAAAAATATCCGTTGAAAGCTGCTGACACTTCGACCATCACACACAGACAATCAATTGCCCTGAACATCTCTTGTTCTGGTTTTTATTCACCTCTTAATATATACAGGGTATGAAAATTACATGACAATGAAGAAACGGAAGGGTTATTTTGTTTGCAAACCATGCAATATTTTACAGCTGGAGTAGTTATTGAACCCCTGTGGGCAATCCAAGGGACAGTTTTCAATGTGCAGCAGTTCAGGGACCTTATAAGCTCATGCAAATTATTTTTTCTACGTATTTTAGTCTTTTCTGAAAACATTACAATAAATTTTTTCGTCATTGCTTGCTGTTAACCTTATTTGACTGGGCTCCCATTTTTTTCTTTTCAGTTTTAATAACCAAAACAGATTTCTTGTCTGGTAGTTAATATGCTTTTTGTAGCTTCTGTGGCAAACTTATGTCCTGCTTAGCACCTCTTTCTTTTTTCATCGCATTTTCAAGTTTTTTCAGGGCTATAATGAACTGATTTCTTATCAAAGTACCTTTTTGGATTATTTTTAGTCTTTTAAAGATCACGCTGCTGAAGAGAGATAGCGGATAAACCCTTATGTTAAAAGAAGACAGTAAGAAAAACAATCAAATGAAATAATCATAAAATATGGCTAATGTCATTTATTAATTCAAAGTTAAAATCTCTAAATTAAGAGTATTTGAAATTGGGGAGTCTTTTTCTTGATTCTTAAAAGAAAAAGGTTAAACTTCTGTCTCTCACACATAATGTTTTAGAACACCAGACACGGTATTCCATAGGGAAGCAACCATTAAGTCTGACATGTTATATTTTGGTCGCAAAAGCTCGATCAATTAGTTTTTCGGCCAGGACGATAACATGAAACAAAAAGCTAATTATCGAATAACTCGTGATTTAGAAAAAGATTATTAATTTTTCTTAATTGGTTGTTCATACATAGGGGATGCTTTGAGAAATATAGTTGTGAAAAAAACCAAATGATAGAAGGTCAGATGTCCTGGTGCTTGTTAAATTTTTGTGACCAGAAAACTAACAAGGCTCAAGTGGGGCAACACACTGTTAAATAATTTAAATTTCTGTCTCTCTGTGGGAAGTTGGTTCATGATCGCATTTGATAAAAATTGATGCCTCCGGTTGGGTTTTTATTTTTAAATGCTTGTTTCTCAAACTACAAATGTCAATCTAAACAGGTCACTAAACCGTTTCTATTTTTGTTAAACAATACATTTTGCTTTAGTACTGTAAATATGTCTGATGAGTGACATTGCTCTTTATTTGGCCCTCAAAATTTTTGAACACACATTGATGGAGCTCTGTTTGAAAAGACTGACTCTCCTTCTAATACTTTCTTGGCTTTTTCTTTCACCTTATCAGATCAAGAGACAATTCTTTTATGTGTTTTTCAATACCCAAAATTGATGCAAATCGATAAAGAAAAACCAGTCTAACATTGAAATCAGATTCCGTGATGAAGCTTTGGAGAATTTTCCTTTATTTTTTGCGTGTGATATCGAAGAAAATTTTTTGATGCAACGAGATGAGCATCATGTACAGTATTGTGACCGTTAATTCGCTCTCTCTTTCAGTCTCTCTCTCTCTCTCTCTCTCTCTCTCTCTCTCTTTCTCTCTGAACTTTTTATGTAAAAAACAGTTTATTTGGAGTTCGGTGGTTTATATAAAACCAAATTTAGATTGATAATCAGTAAATTTTATGAAGTTGTTCAAAAATTTTTGCATGCCAAAACTTTACCAAAAAAAAGAACGAACAGTGGTTGTCGAGAGTTTTTGATATCCTGAGACATTTTAAAACAGCAACAATTATTTGCTGCAAAATTTGAGGTCATTTTTAGGTTTGAACAATAATCCACCATAATACACACAATAGCAAGTCTAAACATTTCTCCTGGTTCAATGTCTTTTTTTGACAGCGAAGGCCATTCAATTGATTTGATTTGATTGACACCCAACAAAAATGATGGAAAACTATTATTTACGGTGAAAAGATATTTATCAAAAATTATAAAAGGTATTAGAAAACATGACACAGTCTGTCTGTGTTATTTTGCATTTCCTCACCAATTTTTCCAAACCAAGTGCTCAATTTTCGATAAAGTCTTAAATCAAATGTATCAATAAGATTTTTTGCCCACATCCAGTAGCCCTTAGCAGAGTAGGAATTGACATTTGTTATAGCGACAATTGTTGGAAGATTTTTTGATGAAATTTTTGATATTGCAACACGAGTCCCAACAAGTGATGCACTAACATTACACTAAAACAATTGACGGCTATTACTTTCACTAGTGTTTCACCAATATTCCGTAGTTTGAAAAAATTTAAGTCAAAAATTTTGAATGACCACAATTTTGAAACGTGTCAAGCTTTTCGAGTTTCACCAATGAAAACATTTGAGTTCCGTGCAACAGAAAGCAACCTTCAGCCATGAAACATTCTTAGACCTTTAAAACAGTGTTCGGGCCAATGGTGCTTCATTTGTACATGCGGGTACCAAAAAATTATTTTAAAAAGTACTCATGAATCTGTAGACTTTTTGAGACAGCTGACACATTAGGATGCTCCTCAGAGTCTTGCCTGATTCAGGGCTGCATCTTTGCAGGATTTAAGATGCTAAAGACTGGAACAAAAATATTGGAAAAATATTGTCTTCGTGGTGCGAAGATATTCATAAAAACTTTCAAATGGTCCCAGAAAATATGACACAAAAAGTACGAGTCTGTCTGTGGTATTCTGTTTTTCCTAGCTAATTTTCCAAATTCAAAATTTTATTTTCACTTATTTTTAAACATCAGTCTGGTCAAACAAAACAATTGAATTGTTAGTGCAGGTCTCAAATAACCTAATTTGTGAACTTGTTTTTCTTTTATAACTGCAGCAGGAATTACTTGGCTACAAAAGTTTTTATCGGTTTTCAGGCTTTTTTTGATAGATACAATCAATACCAGTACAGAGCAAGTATTCTTTTGGTCTGTTTGAAACGCGTCGGCGCTTTTTTTCTCCAAAACACAAACACACAATCACAAGATCGTAAGTGTGAGAAACATTCACATTGCTTTGAGTTTCAAAAATGAATATTTACAGCAATTAAAGTTTGGAAAGAAAATCGGCTCAGAGTAAAATCTTGACGCTTACAATGTCTTCAAATAGAAATATTGTTCACTTAGTTACATTTTATTGGTCATTTTACTTGTCTATTGAGGTTTTTTTCTTTCATTGAGGTATTTTTGTTCCATTCAGGCATTTTTTTTTCTAAATACAGAATTATTTATCATTAGACTAAGATGGCTAAAGATGGAAAAAACTTACAAGAAGGACCTCAGTTTTTTGTATATTTTTTATTTTTCGATTCAAGTTAATAGTTTTTTGTGTGAAATTCTGTTTAAGGCTTTCATTTCTTCTGTTAATTAGCAAAATTTATTTACAATTTTCATCCGTTTGTTAACTTGCGTCTGTTCCTATAGAAAACTTACTTGTAGTAGAATAAAACGATTAAATTTATCATTAGAACTAACTGACATTTTAGGAAAGTTGTTTAAGTGAAAATTAGCCACTACTGCTTTTCAAAACTTTTGAACTGGTCTGGGATTTGGCAGAAGAAATGCAGTTTCAAAGCATGATAACGAGGCATCAAGAATTTTCGCGGTACCTTCACATTCAGAGTTGATCCTCTCGTTTCTAACATTCCTCAATACAAGAAAAACAATCATGCACACAATTGGAAAAGATGTATTGCTATAACTCATCAACTGGCTCACAAAAAGTGTTTTCAATGTTTATTTGCTAATACCGAAACATTTTAACGTGTCAATTCACACATATGCAAATGTTCGTTATTGAAATTTCAGCATCCTTAAAACTATTGCATATTTTTTCCAAAAATTTTTGCGCAGAAGTTAAACAGATTTTTCAGAGGTTGAGTTTTTGTTTAAACAAAGCTGTGGCTGGACGATTTATTGACAAAAGTGATATATCTGACAACATGAATAAAAGCTGGAGAAAAATCTTAAATCAAACTTTCGATCAAAAATAAATTATTTTATCTCTTCTGTCGTCCACCTCTTAAGAATAAAATGCTTTTTGTTCTGGCGACGTTGAAAATGGAAAAATTTTGATGAAACAAAAAAGTCAAAAAAACTAAAACAATAACATGGAAAAACATAATACAGAATGTAAGAAATTGTCTCCATACTTGCAAATCCTCTGGTTTACTTATTTTTGTACCTACAACATAGAAGAATAATGTCTCTGCATGAGCTATGTTTCGGTGGCTGTCTTTGCTGTATTATAGGCATTCAATATAGAGCAGTTCAATATCGAGACTAGACGCGAAAATTTAAAGGCAAAAAAGTTCAAAAATTTTAAACACTTTGACACCCCATCATCCCAACAATTCGGTTTGATATCTCTGGGTCAATTTCTCTGGTAAAAAAATTTCATCTTTTTTATTCCGAAATAGTTTTCAAATTCATTAATAGTAAATCCGTGGAAGCCATAGGACTTTAACCAATTATGTACTTTTACAATTCGAGAATACTCCTGGAGTCCAATTCAGCTTCATAAAAAATGAGCCATTTTTGTCAGAAGTTTCAATAAAGTGCCAGGTACCACCAAAAAGTTTCGAAAATATTAATTACCAGCTCAAAGATTTTTGAAACAAAAAATCATTTTTTCATTCAATTACTTTAAAAAATGAAATGCAATTAGCTAAATGATCTCATAAAATAGAACTTTCACAAAATCCACAGGGGCACAAGATTTCGTCCCTTTTTTCGAGTTTTCATACAGCAAAAATGATTGTGCAGAAAAAGTTCATTGTAAAACGCGATCACATTGTCTGTGTTTTTCCGGACAGTCGTTCAGTCCCTGCTGTTCACAGGGCATGTTTCTAAGGAAAAATGTTTGTTAATGTGCATGTAATTTCTCCTCACCAGCTGTAGAGCTGTAACATTTCGAAATCAAAAAATCTTTGTCTCACAGTTCAACTCCGTTTAATATCTATGGATCAATTTTTTTGGGTAAAAAATTAGCATTCCATTCTAAAAGTAAATTTTATATTCATTTATAGTATCTCCAATTAGTGAAAAATATTATGGTTTCCTATTAGTTTTTCAAATATGAGTTTTGGAGGACCTGTTATGGCAGCTCCTGTAAACCGTTTACCCATGCCCTTATTGTTCATTTCGTTTGTAAGTCGAAATCTCGAGATGCTAAATTTGAGATTGGAGAACTTTTTTATAACTAATTAAAAAAATTTAGCACCCGGACTTTTCTAAATTTCTGCCAAGTTCTAGCATTTTTAAACAGGCAAAAATGCATTTCATTAATACCGGGAAGCAAAAAAATTCAAGATATAGGTATATTTAGAGCAATCAAACTCTTTGAAAGACTTTGAGTTCTTCAGGTACTATTCATTTTTGTCTTTCTCCCACTTTACACCAAGCACCTGTTTGCTTTCCTTCGTCAATATGCCAAATCTCTGGTATTCATATTTGACTGGAACATGTGTTGATGCTATTTCGCAGATCAATTTGTAATCAGCCGCTTTTGTTTCTGTTCTCCAGTTTGCGCGAAATGTTTCCTGGGTTCCAATTCTGCTGGCATTGAACCCCTGCTCGATCTTTTTTGTTTACCGTTTAACGAGAAGCAGTTTGAAATGACCATCACATCACACCGACAAATTGTCAAAATTGTTAAGTATAGGCGGCAGTTAGACACTGATTTTCTGTTTTTTTATCTGATTTGTTTGGAAATGGTTTTCCCAATTCACTCATAGTCCGTTCTAAGTCTACTTTTTGTATCGTCAAAAAAAATTATTTGAATTATTCTTCAGGACTTTTCCTGCTAATTTCTATTTCGTCGTCTCTATCGATGATTCTTATGACCTGACTTCTTGGAATTGACTTTTCCAATGACTTCAGTGTCTTCTACTGCTTTGCAGATAAGATATGTGTGCGTGACGTCATTTGTTCTGCTTTCAAGTCAATTGTGTGACTTATATCACTCAAAAAAGTAACTTCTGATCTCATTTAACGAACTTAAACTTTTATGAACATTTACTAGTTAAAATCAGTGGTGTGCATATGAGCAATGCTAAACCTTTATGCCCTATTTCATAAATATTAGTCTTGAGATTTTAATTTCGAATATCAAATTTGAAAAAACTCTTTTTAACTCTATTTTTTTCTTATAGACCGTTTGTGTCACAAAAATGACAGTCCGAATCCAACTCATTAAGTGTAGTGGTCTATTAAAAGACTGTTGGTCGATCCGTCTATCTCATTTCTTTAGTTGTTTCAATCCAGGGAAGGCAACAAGCTAAGCGTCAATCGGGGCTATTTTCCGGCAGTCTGCTGGCTATAATTTATCAATGTTTGATTTGATGTATACACGTCGACTCCGATTCGGATATACAAAAAAAAGCTTATATATGGCAGAAGAGTGAATTAGGCGCACGATATCACTGAGAAATTTTGAAAAACATTGTTTTATGTTAAAAAATTTTTTAATAAGATCGTTTTTCATTCAGTTAACGAGTGTGTTGAACTATTGTAGCAGTGAATAGCCTAAAATTGAAACGCAATTAAGTAAATGATCTCATAAAATAGATCTTTCACCAGAACTGCAGAGGCACAAGCTTACACGCCGCAAAAATGATTCTCATGCCGCCAAAATGATTTAAGAAATAAAATATAAAAAAAATTCTCTCAGTAGCGGAATCACACGTTTGTATTTCTTTGGACGTTTGTAATTTAGTACATGTTTTTCACAGAAAGAACGTTTTTGGGCAGAAAGAGCTTTCTTTATGTATTTTTAATTACTACGCACGATATGTAGAGCTGCCTTTTCATTACGATTACAACTCAAAGCCGTACATTAACGAAGAAAATATAATTGTATAGGAAAACCGTCGTGCTGTATCAAAAAAAAGTGCTTGCAGGTGTTGTTCTTAGCTCGCCAGTTTTTTTTAACTGTTCATTGAAGACGATAACAAAATTGAATTTACGTCAGGTCCCATTTTTGTATTTAAAATTATATATTTATAATGACAAGTATTTATAAGGTTAAATTTTTATTCATTTTATGAGTATTCAAAAAATTGAGACCGTGATATGTTAAGCGCAAAAGAGTATATGATGCTGCAACATCTGCAAAAGATATATGGTTCCCAAAAAAATTGACCTAAGAATATTCTGCGTCTTTATTAAAATTAAGGCGTTAGCTTTACTGAAGCACCAGAGCCACAGCAGCCATCAGGAAAAGTTGCAACACCTATTCTCTTAAAATGTTCAGAAGCAAAAAGCAAAACTGAAACTGGAAGCAGGAGAGTGTATTGCCAAAAAAAGAAATCCAAGAAAGAGACGTACGTCTAAGCTCAATAAGAGGTTTAACATGAACTTTACGAACAAAAGAAAGGGGCACTAAGTTTAAAATCATTTCAATAGGCCCCAGGAAAATGCGTTAAATTTGCCAACAAAAACTTCTGTTGCTCTTCTTTCGATTCAAATTAGCTAGACTGAATACTCTGAAAAATTTGGAAATCTGCGTTTCAAACTCTGCTATGACAAAGACTGCAAAAATCTTGATAGTACAAAAACTGCGCACCAAAAACGATAAAACTTATAAGCAAAATCCAAAGACTTCTTAATATCAGCCCCAGACGCGAAATACAGTGGCGAAACACTATAAATGTTTATTCGTTTAAAGTTTAACATTTCTGCAAGGAAGCGAGTCAAATAATAAACGTAGCCAGAAAGAAGAATGCTTACTTGATGAATTTGCATTTTTGCAATATCTTCAACTATAAGGGTTTTCGCCCCACTTATACACTTATAGCATCCCCCCTGTAGAATAATTTTTGTGAAGTCTATTTTATGATGAAGTTGCAACCAACTATTGTCTTTGCGGCAAGTCTTTTGGTCCTTGAAACTCATAAAACCAGTTAATAATAGCGGCAAAGCGATAGCAGCTAGTATTAGGGACATTGTGGCTTCTACAATTAAAAAAATTTGAATTGTATTGGGGCGCTGTCTTTTTTTTAAGATCTGTTTACACATTTTTATGATTTTTGAAGTGAAATTGGAGTGTGATTTTGATCACGACGAAACAGGAAGTAGAGCGGGAAAGCGATTGGTTTTGCCGTGTGAAATTTTTTCGCTATAATTTTAAAGTAGTGAGAAAACGGTGTTTGAACAAAAAATTGCTTTCTCGCCAGTGGTTTCTTTGGTCTCATGCGACAATTTCAATTTGGTTTTTACTGTTTTTTTATTTTTTAGATCTGATTTTTTTCTAAACGGATTTTGCAATCCATTCATAAATCATTCTAGGTCTATTTTTTTAAACCAAATTCTTATTTCTAGCCAGGGATTTTTTTCACAGGCAGCATTTAGACATTGATTTACAATTTTTTTTGTTTTTATCTGATTTTTTTGGAAATGGTATCCCAATTCACTTATAGTCCGTTCTACGTTTACTTTTTGTATCGTCAATAAAAATTCTTTGAATCATTCTTCAGGACTTTTCCTGCTGTTTTTTTGTCGTCTCTGTCAATGATTCTAATGACTTGATTTCTTGGAATTGACTATTTTAATGCCTTCAGTGCCTTCTACTGCTTTGCAGATAAGATATGTGTGCGTGACGTCATTTTCTCTGCTTTCAAGTCAATTGCGTGATTTACATCACTCAAAAAAGTAACTTCGGATCTCAGTTAACGAACTTAAATTTTTATGAAAATTTACTAGTTAAAATCAGTGGTGTGCATATGAGCAATGCTAAACCTTTATGAGAATTTAGCATATGAGCAATGCTAAACCTCTTGAGAATTTAATTTCGAATATCAAATTTGAAAAAACTCTATTTTACTCTATTTTTTCCTTATAGACCGTTTGTGTCACAAAAATGACAGTCCGAATCCAACCCATTAAGTGTAGTGGTCTAATAAAAGACTGTTGGTCGATCCGTCTATCTCATTTCTTTAGTTGTTTCAATCCAGGGAAGGCAACAAGCTAAGCGTCAATCGGGGCTATTTTCCGGCAATCTGCTGGCTATAATTTATCAATGTGTGATTTGACGTATACACGTTGACTCCAATTCGGATATACAAAAAGGGCTCATATTTGGCAGAAGAATGAAATAGGCGCAAGATATCACTGAGAAATTTTGAAAACAATAGTTTTATGCTAAAATGTTCTTTAATAACATCGTTTTTCATTCAGTTGACGAGTGTGTTGAACTACTATAGCAGTGAATAACTTAAAATTGAAGCGCAATTAAATAAATGATCTCATAAAAAATATCTTTCACCAGAACTGCAGAGGCACAAGCTTACACGCCGCAAAAATAATTTTCATGCCGCCAAAATGATTTAAAAAAGTGAAATATAAAAAAAACACTCTCTCAGTATAGCGGAATCACACGTTTATATTTCTTTGGACAGCCTTTCAGTCCATGTTTTTCATAGAACGTTTTTTTGCAGAAAAAGTTTTCTTTTTGTATTTTTAATTACTACGCACGATATGTAGAAGCTGATTTTTTCGAAACCTTTAAAATTGTAATATCTTGCAAACAAAATACTTTTGAATTACAATTCAAAGCCGTACATTAACGATGGAAAAAAACTTATAAGAAAATAGTTGTGCTGTATCAATAAAGGGTGCTTGCAGGTTTTGTTCTTAGCTCGCCAACTTTTTTTAACTGTTCAATGAAGACGATAACAAAATTCAATTTAGGTCAGGTCCCACTCTTGTATTTAAAATTTATATTTATAATGACAGGTATTTATAAGGTTAAATTTTTATGAGTATTCAAAAATTTGAGACGGTGACATCTTAAGCGCAAAAGAGTATATGATGCTGCAACATCTGCAATGGATATATGGTTCCCAAAAAAATTGACCTAAGAATATTCTGCGCCTTTATTAAAATTAAGGCGTTAGCTTTACTGAAGCACCAGAGCCACAGCAGCCATCAGGAAAGGTTGCAACACCTATTCTCTTAAGTTGTTCAGAAGCAAAAAGCAAAACTGAAACTGGAAGCAGGAGAGTGTATTGTCAAAAAATGAAATCCAAGAAAGAGACGTACGTCTTAATTCAAGAAGAGGTTCAACATTAGGTTTTGGAACAGGAGAAATGGGCACTAAATTTAAAACCATTTTGAATAAGCCCCAAGAAAACGCGTTAAAATTTGTCGACAAAAACTTCTCTGGCTCTCATTTAAATTCAAATTAGCTAGAATGAATACTCTGAAAGTTTTTGGAAATCTGCGTTGCAAACTCCGCTAAGACAAAAACTGCAAAAATACTGATAGTAGAAAAGCTGTGCGCCAAAAACGAGATATTTTATGAGCGCAATCCAAAGACTTCAAAATATCAGCTCCAGACGGGAAATACATCGTTCGTATATTCGGAATGGTAAAAGTGAAGGTCCAGAGATACTGACTGCACCAGTTCACAAATATCTTGCCTTGGAAATCGGAGCTTGCAAACTGCAAAATTGGCCTTATCGGAGATGCAGATGTTATTTTATCTGTTGAACATTTCATGAATATTGAAGTTATTATTAACACCCACATTGCATTGTAAGTTGCCGCAACCAAAAAGCCCCATTGGAGATCAATTGGGGGCTAACAATCGCCCTAAGAAATAATCTGACAATAACCCTGCTTCTAAAATCTCCACAAATAAACATGTGGTGGTACCTGATATTCCGTAATAAATCTCCGTTTTTGCCTATTTTCTATCAAATATCGATATTGTTTTACCTACAATGGGCAAATATTCTCACGTAAACTTTATCTATGGGCTTCAAAACCTGAACAGTTTTCAAGGAGTAGACTATGTTTGTCACAATGGGAAACAAAAGATTTGTTTTTGACTTTTTGTTAACTTTAATGTAGCTCACAAAATGATCGTTTGGCTTAAAACGCCCAAAAAACATCCGAAGATCAAGCTTAAATTAAGGAAAACGGTACTAAAATTAGATCACAGAAAACAAAAAGGTCTAAATTGGCTGAAGAGGGGCGATTACACGTATAAGCTATCATCTATACTGCTGTGACCCCGTAAAATTTTATTTTTCGTTCACTACATTGAAAAGTTTTTGCCGCGATTTATATATCTAAATTTATCCCAAGAAAATTACCCTTCAAACGTTTGCTCGATCGTGAATGTCAAAAAAGCACATTGAAATTAGAATAATTAACCGAGGTGAGACATCTGCAATGTGTAACAACAAAGGCGAATACAACATCGTCTGCAGAACCGGAAAGATTTTGTAATTACTGCTGATGGTAAGAAAGTTTATGTAGAATAGCAAAAGTGGATAGTAGTACAATATGGAAATTATTCTGCAATTTTTACCTAATCAACTGTTCAAAACTCAATATGGGCGTCATGTTTAGACTTTTTTTAAAATACGGATTACCAAAATCCGGGGTTCATCACAAAATAAACATTGAGAATGAAATTTTAAGTGCAGAATTTGCTGAAAGTGAAATCACTACTCTATGGGCCTTCAAGAAAAGCAGTAAGGTTCCTGGAGTTGACGACATTTCCATTAATTGCACAAAACACTGTTTTGGAATCCGTGTGCTTTCAGTTTTTCAGCTCTGCCGCGAATGCTTTCAGTGAAATTGAATCCCCGATCATTGAAAGGAGTCAAATTTTTACAGCTCTTCAAAGTAAAGAGCAATTAGACATCAGGGGTCTTGCTTTGAGCAACATGCTCTATTAAATTAACGCCAGCATCATGATGAAAAAATATTTGAATGGGCAATTACCAAAAACTTGAATTAAGAAAAACTAGTTCGATTTCTTTTTCAATGGAGGTATAATTGAAGCAGTTATTAAGCAATGAAAAAATTGTATAGGCATCACAAATCGCCGGACAAAACGCCTATATATGTTTCATTGCTTTCAGTAAGGTATTTGACACTAATGATACAGAGAATTGCACACAAATGTCAAAAAAGAAGAACTGTCTGCCAAATTGAGCAAGATTTTGAAAAATCTGTAGGATAGAAGCTATCTACAAAATGGTATTTGTGATTTAGTTACAGATATTGTTGTTCAAAATTGATTCTTTTCAACCCATTGTCCTTCCTGTTTATACAAATATATTTATATATATATATATATATATATATATATATATATATATATATAAATATATATATATATATATATATATATAAAAATTATTTATAAATATATATATATATATATATATATATATATATATATGTAATTGTTTATATATTAGCAGGCCCGTAAAGTCTTTTGCATACTATGCGTATCATCTTCAATGCATTAAATCATAAAAAAAATCAAATAATTGCAATGAACAGAAGTTATGAACACCCTATATATCTCTTAAAGGGTATTGACTATGTTCAGACAAAAAACAGCACAGCCGACAAATCTTATTTTGCATACAATTCTTGGATCATTGAATAAAAATGCATCAGCACTGGGCAATGACAGAGCTTTTTTTGCGTCAACTTTTCGTTCATCTACAATTTTGCTAAATAAGCAGCTTTTCAGTCAGGCGCCTTTTTTGCACCATCAGCTTTTCGGTCGTTCGCCCTTGATGGCATCAGAACCGTTTTTAATTTACCTTTTCAGATGATTGTGTATATTTGAAAAGGTATTAAAACACAAGCATAAACTTAAAATTACATCTTAACCAAACAAACATATTAACCAACTGTATTTGCTAGCACTTTTTTAACATTAACAACAAAAAGTACAGTTGACATGAACATTGTTCACGTTCTCAACAAAATTGTTCTTACCGCTGAGTCATAAAACCTCACGGTATACAATGTTCTTGATCCTGAAAACAGTTTCATGTTCTTTTTTTTCCTCAACAAAAAAATGAATATGCTCCGGGTCGCTGACTCTAGATGCTGCGGTGTATAACTGTCCGTGACTGAAAACTGGTGTCTCCAGCCAAACTGCGACTCGTTTCAACGTCTGCCCCTGAACTTTGTTGATAGTTAAAGAAAAAGCCTGCGCTAGCGGGAACTGTCTTCTTCGACATTTCAACGGAACATTTGTCGTTTCATCAATCACCAGGTTAATTCTCGGAATCATAATACTCGTTTTAGGCTCACTGGCACGACACGCACACACCAACCGTTTGCTAATAACTTCACGCACAATTAAGCAAACTCCATTGCATAAACCTTCAGCAGGATTAAGGTTTCTGAGCAATATTACCGGCATGCATTTTTTAAGCACCAAACAATGCTCCGGCACACCAGGAATGGAAAGAGACTTCAAGTATTCTGTAGGAAAACTGACATGATCATCGCAGTCGTACACTTCATCTGCACTATAACAGATAAAAGCCTCTCCGGGAAAGATTTGGAAACACAATCGATTGAACTCAAAAACTGTCGAGTTGAGAACAGCGAGAATACACAATCCACGTTCTACGGAACCTTTCTAACGGAAAACATTTCAATGATACACAGTAAGCCCATTCAATTTCAAATCTATTGACATCAGAATGAGTTTACCTCGAGCGATTTGTTGAAAACCCAATAAATAGCCTGCCGCATGAAACTGTGCCTTTCAGAGACTTTAACGGCAGTGACATTTTCGAATATAAACTCGGCTGATTGATCATAAGGAGCTAAGCCCTCGCCGACCATACAAAGCCATTCATCGTATTGTTCAGCAAGGACGGTTGAAACCGCTTTACTTAACCTGACGTTAAGCGTTAAACTTTTTCGACAAAAATTGTTCCACAGAGCAGACGGTTTGAAACAACAATTGACAACTTCAGCACGATTTCCTCCCTTGACTACTGGTAAAAGCTGCCTGAAGAAAAAGCTAAAGTTATTTCATCAGTAACATCACAAAAAATTGGATAGAACTTACCTAAAATCACCGGCCAATATGACACTTTTTCCTCCGAACGGTATATCTTTCTCCATTATGTCGCGTAGTGACCTGTCCAAAGCCTCAAGTAAAAACCGGTTCGCCATAGGAGCTTCATCCCACACAATGATCGCACAATGCTTGATAAGCTGCGCGAGAGAGGATTGAACAGATATGTTGAGAACAAAATGTTCTCTAATATCAATTGGCGCACGCATTCTAGAATGAAAAGTTCTGCCACCACTCAGCTGTGTTGCAGCTATACCACTGGTTGCCACAGCTAACGCAGGAGTAATCTCATCTCCAGTCAGTGTTCGTGCTGCTGCAAGAATGGCATTGAGTGTGTATGTTTTTCCTGTGCTACCACGAGCGTCCAGAAAAAGGAGGCACTGCTCAAAATTTTCTAACTTGGACAAAACAAAATCAAAAACCTCTCGTTGAGAATAATTGAGGCAGCCAGTTGCAGTTCCTTTATAGATTTGAACATTAGAGGCGAGATCTTTAAACGAAAAATTAGTCTCCTCACTGAGGCAACGCGGCACAAAAACTCGCGTATCAAACATTTGCAAGTCCAGTAGATCAGAATGGTCAACTTGGGGCAAATTGTAGTCCAACAGACATCGCCCGTACGTAATCAATTCCTGTTCAATATTATGCATGCCGCAGGCACGCAACAAACGGCTCGAACAATCTGGATTACAATATCGAAAGTCTTCAACGAAAACGTCAAAAAACTTGTCGAACAGATCAATTGGATTAGGAATATCACAGAAAACCAACATTGTGGCAAACAGACTTCGCGCTCTGCGACCAGAAAGCGACGAAAAGGCTTCACTCATAACAGTCTCCCATTCGTTGAGATCCTCCAGTATCCCGAGCTTCATGCAGACATCTTTGTACGACTCACAAATGGCAGAATTGAAAGTTAGAAGATCGCCGAAAGAAACTTTTCCAGTAAAATTAAATCTATGAGGTAAGTTAAAGATCAGAAAATCTTTGCATGGAACTTGCCTTCACAAAAGTCGTGGTGAAGAAGCATACGCAGATAGAAGCGTTCACCAGAGGACGGGTGAACTGTATACACTCTTCCAATAGTTCCATTCTTTGTTTTACGTCTTCGCCAACGTTTCTCAAGCGACATCAATTTGAATTGCTCGGGGAAGTCACAATATTTTGCTCGCACATCGGGATTAAGGCGATTGAACTCAAAAAACTCGGTGAGTTGAGTTTTGCGCAGCTCTTGGTTTGTAGCAGCTTCCCGCTCACCGCCTTCCTCAAAAATAACGGACTGCTCTCTAGGTAAATGAACTGTAAGCTGCTGAACTGCTGGAAACCTTTCCGATTGAGGAATCGAGAAAATTCTAGAGCAGGCCTCAAGAGAACCGATGCATCTCATGTTTCCGAAGTCTGATATCTCATCTTTCTTGTCGGTGCCTATTTTCACCATTGACCGGTCCCCACCCTAGAAACACGAGAGCATAAAAAATCAGTCCAACACAAAGCATCTAAAAGATTCAACACCTTATTTATGTAAAGAAAGAGATACTTTGCAGCAAAGGGCGAAACGCAAGCTTCCACATTGATGTGCGCTCCGTACATGAGAAGCAAGAGGGGACTATAAGGCACCACCCATCTGTTATCCACGACATAGTCTCCCACCACAGCGGATGCACCGTCATTTTCAACACTTCGTCTTCGATAATTAGGATAACTGCATTGCTGCGTCCAGTTAGTTTGGTTAGAAAAAGCTTTCGGATAACCCTTGGAGCATTTACCGTTCACCATACAAGGCGAATTTGGGTTCATCGTGCTGCATGGACCGTGAATCATACATTTCAGAACAATTTCTCGCAATCGTCTGGCTTGACGCTTTTCTGCTTCGCCCTTAAATATACTGAAGTCTGATGGAAGCTCGGCACAAATAGTGGCGTCTACATCGCTGGGAGTCCGCAAACGATTCTCTTCAGATACAATCAATAGAATATGAGCATGAGGGATTCCACGTTTCTGATACTCCATAACGTAGGTAAACGCGACAGTTCGTCCAAAAATTCCTTTGAAAGAACAATCCAATAAACCAATAAAAAGCGTAGTTTCAAGTGACAGAGTTTCAGTCCTACCCTTGTAATGCAGGTCATCAATTAGGGCTCTCATCTTCAGTCGAAAAACCCGCACAACTAAGTCAGGTCTAGAAGCTGCCGTTTGTTGGGCTGAGAGCTCATCTTGTATCTCTCGCCACATAGGGTTGCATGTGAAGGTAATTAAGAAGTCAGGTTTATGAAATTTTCTGCAAACTGCAATGGCGTCCTGATGCCTGAAGCAAAATTAATTCTCAAAACTAAGTAAAAAATGACATTATTAGCCAAAACCTACCTGGAAAATCTGTTTCTATAGCTGTTGTATATTGATCTAGGACAAATGATCCTTTTTCCAGCGCGAATGTCATCGTTAGAGCTCACAGCATCCTGCAAATAAGAAAACACTTCTGTCCGCAGAACATCTTGGTTATATTTTGCATACTGCAACCTCATATTTTCAACGGTTGCAAAGGACACACAGAGATACTCTTGAAAAAGTCGCTCTCCCAGCAATAGATAATTGACTTTATTCGGCCTTTCATGAAAATGGAAGGAGTGAATCTGCAGCTTTGTAACATATCTGTCTGTTGTCCTAAGCAAATCAGCAGAATTAATTTCGTTCCCTTTAAATCTGAAACAAATGAAGTATCATGTTTTTACTTCTGAGAAATTTTTAAATGCCATCCATCGGAGCCATTTGGAAACAGCAGAATAAAATTTAGAGCATCAAAAGCACGATGTGTGTCTGCTATTGTTGTGACAGAACCAGACCGCCGCTGAATGACAATATCTGAGGCAACTGGTTTTTCATTAGTTAGAACTGCAACTTCTTTCAAGTTCAAACTATGAACGCGGGGATGATCATATTTGGGCCGAGTTTCAGGGTTGATAACAAACGAAAGGTTTTCGATACTTTCGGGTAAATCGTATATCTGAACAAAGTCCTCGATGAAAGGGTTGATCTGTCTCAAAGATGCCTTAAACATTGATTACGTATATAAAGAACACTTCAAACAAAATTTTATCCACTTTAACCAATATGCTCACCTGAAGCTCAGCTATGATGCTCTCCAGAACATTTAACTCAAAGGCAGAAATTGAAGCAGGTAGCCTCATAAACTTCAGACGTAAGCGTGTTGATTCGTGCTCACAAGAAGGGTCGTGCACGTATATCTGAGAGTATTTCGGGTCCTTATGACTTGACTGAAGAGGCCCAAACAGTTTATAGCATTTACCCTAAACATCTATTTCCGAAAACAAAATTCAAAATGCGATCGAAAGCAAAACTAAACTACCTGAACAAAAATTTTAGGGTTGAAACCATCAGTTGATGTGGAGCTGCCAATTTTTACAGAAGCAAGAGAAAGAGCGTTATTCAACTGTCGTATGTATTTTCGAAAAACACCGGACCTCTCATTACCTCCGGACAGAAGACGTTTGATGCAATCTGGGGGATCAGGATATTCGGACAATTTAACTTTGCCAGACCAACAGCAAATTGAATTCCACTCATTTGGCCATTTTTGAGCTTTGCAAAAAGAACAAAAATTATTTCCCTCGCCACAAAAATGTGAATCTACCAAAATCTGACAATTCAGAACCTCTCTAGCTTTCTTTGCTTGGCATTGGTTACAAAGACATGGCGGTGGCAGTGTCCTTTTAGCATCTCTGCAAGCAGTCGAACCCTATAGCAATAAATTCATTACTGTTACAGAAACACAAAACAATAGAAAAAACAAACTTGCTTCAAATCTCACTATAGTGCCTTTCTTATGCTTAATTGATAGACTCCGAGCTGTAGCTTTTACAATACGCCGAGTTTTCACATCAAGGTCTGGATAGCTGTCCTTTTGTCGGCTGTCTAAAGAACACGTTAATTTTAAACAAAAAGAAAAGTCAGCAGTAAAAAAATTGATGCTTATCATAATGGTCATGACAAGAAGCTGTTTTAAGATTTCCTCTAAGAAC
This sequence comes from Convolutriloba macropyga, assembly GCF_964194025.1. Lineage (NCBI taxonomy): Eukaryota > Metazoa > Xenacoelomorpha > Acoela > Convolutidae > Convolutriloba > Convolutriloba macropyga. The sequence continues at coordinate 56,909,886 of NC_134472.1, forward strand.
TGTCAAAACTTCGACTAAAAATTATTCAAACCTTTTGAAATAAGATTTGAAGCAACAGTCGCAATGCAATTTTCATTTCCATCATCAGCCGATGCTTTCACTCCAGCAGAAGATTTGAGCCATTTTGTAGTCGAGGTCTCACATTCTGAAAACGAAAAAGTGGGAGATGTGAAAAAAACAAGTACGAAAAGCAGTTCCACATACAACACACCAAATTTTGCACATGCAGGCGACTTCACTGAACTGTGAACCAACTCAGAAACAGTTTGTTCTACACAACCATTTCAAGTTAGCTGAAAAAATACGTAAACTGACAATCATACAATAGCACTCAAAATCAATGTCTAAGAACCAAATGGGCAAACTGCAAATACTCGCACAATACCTGTTTCTGGCAAAATGTTGCAACTACCCATAGAACATCAGACGTGACAATGGAGATAGCCTTTAGCTAAAATAGCATATATTTCTCATAGTGAAAGAACGTTTTGACAAAATCTACTTACATCATCTTGGGTACAATTTCTCTCTTCAGCTGAATGACTGACTCTACGCCGTTTGCCTAATAGGGAACCCTGCATAACAACCAGGTTTGAAGCTTCATCGCGAGTCAAGTCTGGAAAGGCACTCGAGATAATACGTATGTTATCTTCAGACGAAGACGAGGACATAAATAAAACCCTGAAACGTCACAAAAAACTTGCTGTTAGAAAAATTGTTTTCCGGGAAACGACAATGTCCAAAACAACTGACCATGTGAACTATATTCCACTGTTATCGTCAATCTACTTATTTAACAACTTTTCTATAATAAGGAGAGTTAACTATGTAAATGTTTTTCACACAGTTTGTTCTTGATTACAGTTTCATTAAGTATATTTTCCATTTCCCTCCGCAGCTCGGCAATGGCCCTGCTGACATTCATCTTGCTTAAAATTGAACTCATCAGAACTTTATCCCGATCTCTGGCAGGCAAAGTGGTCGCATTGTTTATTACTTTTTGGATAATGTTGTGGCAATTGACATTTTCACTTTCCATTTCTTTTAGCTCTCTAGATATATTCACAACAGCCATTCCATCTGAAGAAATTTCTAAGAAATAATAAAAGAAAAAGCGTTTAGCAAAGGTCAGACAGGTAAATTCGTGTACATAAAATTTGAGCACAATAGGACACTCGAAGACCTTGACAAATGAATTTAATCAGATATCAGAAACTGAAAAATTTACATTCCAGGGTAGCATCCACGAACAACAAAATGTAATTAAAAACAATGTTCCATATCAGGATATGAACATCTGAAGCGAGCAGAACAGAATCTGGAGGAAGAACTTGAAGCCACACGAGTGTTCCCTAAACCACATCACGGTAGTACAAAGTATTAAAATTACTTAAAATTTCATGATCAAACCGTGACTTATAATGGCTGTAAGGTCATCGCAATTGATAAACACCTCAGTAAAACTGTCATCCAGAAATGTCTCCTCTAGTTCTGAAAGCAAAAAGAAAGAATAAAGCTGAAGGTGGAAATGAAAATAAAACGTACCTTGACTGGTCGATAGAAAGAGAGAGTCAACCCCATCTTTCACTTCAGCAACCAGTTCACTCTTTCTTTCGCATGATACTTGACTCACCATACTGTTTTGCCAACAGCTCGCACATTTGCCCAAAGATTTACCACAGCTAAAAGTTCGGGCAACTTTTCGCTTAATTTTTATCTGCCAGGAGTTGATCTCGTCAAAAATTTGACGGGTATCGCTGGCAGTAATATCACTTGTTAGAAGTTCAACTTGCTTCCTTAGTTCTGAGAAACTTCCATTGATAGCTGCAAACGAGGGTTCAAATAAATTAGCGCAATCCATTGGATCTGAAACCGTTACTTCATGAACTGACACCTTCAGTGAAACAATTAGGCATCAATTTATGTTCAATAGCATATAGACAATGAAGCTCCAAGAACAAAAATTTTATTGAATAACTTGACATAATTATGAATTAACATCGTGCGACGCCAACAGGAACACAATTTACATTTCCCCCCTGCAATGCATGTGTCGTAGCGGCAAAGGCAACTTGCACAGGGAAATAGGAGCCCCGAAGATCATCCACACAGAGGGAAACAAAACAGTCTTGACCAGATTGCAGCAAAAGTTTCAGTTGACCATCAACTATATCAACCAAAACCGCTGAGTTGCCGACTGTTTCAGGGAAACTCGCATTTTGACAAAGAAATAGAGGTGTCCCAACTTTCAAGGGAACCTCCATTCCACCGACTCGCAATTTATCCTTCAACACAGGGTAGAATTTGGCATCAGAACATTTACGGAAAACAAAGGAACGGTCTCCCTGTATAATCTCGCCTGAAGAGCCTAACCTTTAACAACGTTGACCAGAAATGAAATTTTAAAGCAGCTGACCTGAAAACGAGACCAGACAGATGAAGTTCAACTCAGAGGCATACCACTGCTTTTGAACCATCAAGCAATTAAGTGCTGCGGTAGATACTCTCTGAAAGAAAATTCTTTTCGAAAAAGAGCTCTCCAAAACAAGAAAAAATGTAAACATGCGTACAACAAAATAGGTGTTGAGCACGCAATTCAGAGAAGGAAAGCCCAAAAGCAGTCGAAAGCGTGCATGCGATCTCACTTCATGACAATTTTCTCTATATTCAGTCATTTGCTCTATCTGAAACACAAGAATTCACTGAATTTCAAAAACAGACCACGAGTATTTACCAGTAAAACAAATAGCAAAGCTCAACGCCAAACTACATAAGCTAAAGAGCGATCAGTATTTAGTTCAATGGCACAAACCGAACCAGAAATAAGGCATTGAAATACTTTATAGGGTCTGCATCAATACGTAACAGTCAACAACTATAGACATTTCACTGCTGTAACCACAAATTCCTGATATTCCAGTCAGAATAAAGATAAAATAGGTCAGTTGCAATCATTCTCGAAGCTTTCAGAATCCACATTCTTCAGAAATTTCAGAAAACCAGGGCTCCGGTATTAAATGATTACTCTTCGGGGAGCTGCACCACATACTACTTTCCTCACAGTCACCGTCCAGATTATTTATCAGCGTAGATGGTTCGTAGCAAATCCCAGCTGCTGAAAGACAAACAGCAGAAGTACTGAACCAATTCGGCAAAAATGTGTTAACCGAATAATACCTAGCTTGCATGATTGGCAGGGCACTGTTGACCGGAACAGGACAAGCAGGTTGCGTTTCAACATCGCGGCAGCCTTGTGAATCTCAATTTTTTGGGCAATCGCTGTAGACTTTAACCTCTCTGCCCCCCTCCGTAAACTGATCGACTTTTGAAAATTTTGATGACAACGATGACTGGCGGCAAAAAAGTCAACCGAGAGCATTTTCAGTTTTCTGATTACAGACCCTGAACAAACATTTGCTACAAAAACCTACTGAGAGGGCAAATCCAAAATTATACGAACTGTTCAGGTTGCAGCGACAGCCAAATCGTGCCGAGAGTGCGTCACCTTTGCTCTGTGAGAGGAAGAGACTGAGAGTTTTCAATTTTAAAGCAAGGCATTTCTTGAGTTCCATTTGCCAAATGTTTACAGAAATGAGCACCCCGAATTGCTGCTGAGGCGAATATTGAAAACAGTAAGTCAGTTCCCGCTTAAAAGATTCGAATGAGAGATTGATTGCTTTAGTCGCAGTTTTTTCCAAGATCTTAGAGCAATCCATTAAATCTGAAACAACAGTACAGCTGGAAGATCGAACTTGGGCAGCCAACAGATAAATAATTTGAATTTTTGGTCAACAAGATGAGCAAAAATTAATACAAAACAACCGCAACAAAACTGCGCAATGATAAACTTCATCGTTCAGAGAAGATATATTTTCAAGCAACAAAATATTTGTTTTTTCATCAGGACTTGTTTTCTCAACCATGGAACAGTTTTCCGAATCCAATAAGCTCACTTCGTTCCACTTGACAGAGTTGCAGCACTTTGCATGCCATCAATGGCCTCCCGATGTTTGTATTCTAAAATTTATAAAACATTAATTAAATTTCTTTGAGCATTGAAATTATTAACCCTAACCAAAAAAGTGTCTTTTGAACTCATTTCTCGGGTTCCGTCTTTGCTCAATGATCCCCTCAGTTTTCTCAGATCCAAACGCAGCAGACAAAGCGCCAAGATTGTCATGGGAGCGTCGGTTTATAGCCGGTTATTCAGGAGATAGTGACTTGACCTTGAATAACAGATCGGTTTCATCCAAATTACCATCCAAGTCATCAGAATGATCAGAAAAATATCGGAAAACGCATGGTTTTTATCTGAATTGTCGCCTAATACTGAGTTGACTTCAAGCGGCCGAGACAAGCCTGTGTTTGCCATGTTTCAAAACATCAGAATCGCTGCGGAATGCTTTTCTACTCACACCCCATCCAGAAGACTCGGACGAACTCATCTTATTGCTCTCTGAAAACAGGAAACTGAAAAACCTGGTGAAAAATCTTGTCCAATTAGACTGACAAATGCTAACTTTTTTTCGGTACGGCTGCGCCTACTGTTCCATCAAAAGAACTGCTATCAAATTTTGAAAAAGACCGCATGTCGAATACCTGCTTCCTTTTAGATGACTCAGATGAAGAGCAAACTGAAATCAAAAGCAGTACAGAGAATAGACAAGAAAGTAAATGAAAAGTAACCGCACCTGCAGAGAGAAAAGTTGAACCAGATTGACTCCCCTAACAGGTGGAACCGCCAGCATTTGATCTTGACAACGCCGCTTTGCCGCTGGTTTGTTCAACAATTTTTGCAACGAGGATGGCTCTAAAAAACACGTCAGTAAAAATTTTAACAAGCTCTTTAATAAGCATATTACATACCCCTAAAAAGGCTCCTGGACGTTGAATTTGCCCCTCTATTTGCTTTTAAGCTTCTGACGTCACTGAGACCTAAAAACGACGCCAGTTGCTCATTGTCATCCTTGACATTGAGCTGAATGAACTTCAGAAACCCGTTATTGACGTTACAGATCTCAATCTTGCACGCTCTCAGCGATGCTGTAATTTGCGATTTCAAATCTCGTAGTTCAGGGCAGTTCTTTACCGCGACAAAGAAGTTTTCAATTTTCTTATCAGTTGGCAGAGAAGAAGTTGCCACAAGAGCAACCTGATTTCCGATATGATTTTCATATCGATTTATGGCGTTCAGAATATCATTCTCCGCTTTTTTAAACTTGTCAAAAATGCTTTTCGAATGTTGAGGGGCCATTCACGTTTGCAACTGAACCAGTTTTATCCAATGAAACCCAACTTGCAAAAAGCAGCGTTTCATATTTTTTCGTTGTTGACGGGAGAATATTCATGTGCTGAGAGGCTGGAGTGTCTATTATAATTCACACTATAAGTATTGTATCATAAGCAATCAACAAATTTTTCCAGACTCTAAAAAGCTGAGAGAATGATAAGCTCATCGAAAAATTTTATTTCGATAGTGGTATTCATTCAATATTTATTTTATTCATCGTCAAGATTGTTATGTTTACAGAATCAGGTATACGGAGACGCAACAAAGCATTTTTTTATCTTAGCTTGAAAGCATTTATTGACCGCAAAATATTAAGTTATAAACTCGTTTCCAGCATCAATGAACTTTGTTGTAGAAGCCTTTGGAATGTAACCCATTATCGGAAAAAGCAGCGTTGGATATTTTTTCGTTTTCGACGGGAGATCATTCAATTGCTGAGAAGCTAGAGTGTCTATTATAAATCATATCATAAGCATTGTATCATAAACAATCAACAAAATTTTCCAAACTCCAAAAAGCTCAGAATGATAAGCCCATTAAAAATTTTCGATAGTGGTATTGCTTCGATTTAAAATTTATTCATCGTCAGTGTTATTGGTACGTTTACAGAATCAAGTATACGCAGACGAAACAACACAAATTTATTGACTGCAATATATTTTGATGTTATCAACTCATTTCCAGTATCAATGAACTTTGTTGCAGAAGAATTTAGAACGAAACGCAATATCGGAGAAAAAAGCGTTGGATGTTTTTCGTTTTCAACGCGAGATCGTTCAAGTGCTGGGAGGCTAGACTGTATTATATTTCATATTATAAGCATTGTATAAGCAATCAACGATTTTTCCAATATCCAAAAAGCTGAGAGGATGATATGATAATTCAATTTTATTTTGATAGTCGTATTGATTCAATTTATATTTTATTCATCGTCAGTATTATTGTTGTTTACGGAACCAGGTATACAGAGACGCAACAATACAATTTATTTCAAATCGAAAGCATTTTTTAACCGCCGTATATTTACCGCAGTATGTTTACAGAATCAGGTATACGGATACGAAACAAAGGAAATTTTTTTTCAAATCGAAAAATGACCGCAACATAATTTCATGTTATCAACTCAATCCCAGCATCACTGATGTTTTTTTGCAGAAGCCTTTAAAATGAAACCCAATATCGGAAAAGGCAGCATTGGATATTTTTTCGTTTACTAAGAGAGGACATTAAAGTTCCAAGAGGCTAGAGTTTCTAGTAAATTCATTTTGAAATCATAAGCAACCAACAATTTAAAGCAACCAATATCATAAGCAACCAACATTTTTTCCAATATCCAAAAAGCTGAGAGGATGATAAGATAATTCATTTTTTTTACTTCAATAGTGATATTGATTCAATTGATATTTTATTTATCGATTCAATTGATATTTTATTTATCGTGAGTATTATTGGTATGTTTACAGAATCAGGTATAGGGAGACTAAACAAAGCATTTTTTTTCAAATCGAAAGCATTTATTGACCGCAATATAATTTCATGTTATCCACTCATTCCCAACACCAATGATGTTTTTGTTGCAGAAGCCTTTAAAATGAAACCCAAAATTGGAAAAAGCAGCCTTTGATAATTTTTCGTTTTCGGCGAGAGAACATTCAACTGCTGAGAAGCTAGAGTCTGTTAAAAATTATATTATAGGCATTGTATCATAAGCAATCAGCAATTTTTCCAAACTCTAAAAAGCTGAGAGGTCAAGATCATTCAATTTTTTTCATTGCGAGAGTGGTATTGATTCAATTGATATGTTATTCATTGTCAGTTTTATTGGTATGTTAACAGAATCAGGTATTCGGAGACGAAACAAAGTGATTTTTTTTTCAAATCGAAAGCATTTATTGACCGCAATATAATTTCATGTTATCCACTCATTCCCAGCAACAATGACGTTTTTGTTGCAGAAGCCTTTAAAACGAAACCGAATATTGGAAAAAGCAGCGTTTGATAATTTTTCGTTTTCGACGAGAGAACATTCAAGTGCTGAGAAGCTAGAGTGTCTATTATAATTCTAATTTTACGCATTTTATCATAAGCAATCAACAATTTTTCCCAACTCCAAAAAGCTGAGAGGATGATAAGATTATTCAATATTTTTATTTCGAGTGGTATTGATTCAATTGATATGTTATTCACTGTCAGCATTATTGGTATGTTTACAGAATTAGGTATACGGAGACGAAACAAAGCATCTTTTTTTTTCAAATCGAAAGCATTTATTGATCACAAAATATTTTCGTGTTATCAGCTCATTACCAGCATCAATGATGTTTTTGTTAGGGAAGCCATTAAAATGAAACCCAATATTGGAAAAAGCAGCGTTTGCTATTTTTTCGTTTTCGGCGAGAGAACATTTAAGTGCTGAGAGGCTAGAGTAGAGTGTCTATTATAATTCATATAAGCATTGTATCATAAGCAATCAACAATTGTTCCACACTCCAAAAAGCTGACAGGATAAGATCATTCAATTTTTTTTTTATTTCGATAGTGGTATTGATTCAATTGAAATTTTCTTCATTGTCAGTATTATTGGTATGTTTACCGAATCAGGTATACCGAAACGCAACAAATCATTTTTTTTTGTCAAATCGAAAACAATTAATGACCGCAATATATTTTCGTGTTTTGAACTCATTCCTAGCATCAATGATGTTTTTGTTGCAGAAGCCTTTAAAATGAAACCCAATATTGGAAAAAGCAGCGTTTGATAATTTTTCGTTTTCGACAAGAGAACATTCAAGTGCTGAGAAGCTAGAGTGTCTATTATAATTCAAATTTTACGCATTTTATCATAAGCAATCAACAATTTTTCCCAAATCCAAAAAGCTGAGAGGATGATAAGATCATTGAATTTTTTTTATTTCGAGTGGTATTGATTCAATTGATATGTTATTCACTGTCGGTATTATTGGTATGTTTACAGAATTAGGTATACGGAGACGAAACAAAGCATCTTTTTTTTCAAATCGAAAGCATTTATTGACCGCAAAAAATTTTCGTTTTATCAACTCATTCCCAGCATCAATGATGTTTTTGTTGCAGAAGCCTTTAAAATGAAACCCAATATTGGAGAAAGCAGCGTTTGATAATTTTTCGTTTTCGAAAAGAGAACATTCAAGCGCTGAGAAGCTAAAGTGTCTATTATAATTCAAATTTTACGCATTTTATCATAAGCAATCAACAATTTTTCCCAACTCCAAATAGCTGAGAAGATGATAAGAACATTCATTTTTTTTTATTTCGAGTGTTATTGATTCAATTGATATGTTATTCACTGTCAGTATTATTGGTATGTTTACAGAACTTGGTATACGGAGACGAAACAGAGCATCTTTTTTTCAAATCGAAGCATTTATTGACCGCAAAATATTTTCGTGTTATCAACTCATTCCCAGCATCAATGATGTTTTTGTTGCGGAAGCTATTAAAATGAAACCCAATATTGGAAAAAGCAGCGTTTGATATTTTTTTTGTTTTCGGCGAGAGAACACTTAAGTGCTGAGAGGCTAGAGTAGAGTGTCTATTATAATTCATATTATAAGCATTGTATCATAAGCAATCAACAATTTTTCCAAACTCCAAAGGCTGACAGGATAAGATCATTCAATTTTTTTTATTTCGATAGTGGTATTGATTCAACTGAAATTTTCTTCATTGTCAGTATTATTGGTATGTTTACAGAATCATGTATACGGAGACGCAACAAATCAATTTTTTTGTCAAATCGAAATCAATTAATGACCGCAATATATTTTCGTGTTTTGAACTCATTCCCAGCATCAATTATGTTATTGTTGCAGAAGCCTTTAAAATGAAACCCAATATTGGAAAAAGCAGCGTTTGATAATTTTTCGTTTTCGACAAGAGAACATTCAAGCGCTGAGAAGCTAAAGTGTCTATTATAATTCAAGTTTTACGCATTTTATCATGAGCAACCAACAATTTTTCCCAACTCCAAAAAGCTGAGAGGATGATAAGATCATTCAATTTTTTTTATTTCGAGTGGTATTGATTCAATTGATATGTTATTCACTGTCAGTTTTATTTGTATGTTTACAGAATTAGGTATACGGAGACGAAACAAAGCATTTTTTTTCAAATAGAAAGCATTTATTAATCGCAAAATATTTTCGTGTTATCAACTCATTCCCAGCATCAATGATGTTTTTGTTGCGGAAGCCATTAAAACGAATTGGAGAAAGCAGCGTTTATAATTTTTTCGTTTTCGGCTAGAGAACATTTAAATGCTGAGAGGCTAGAGTAGAGTGTCTATTTCAATTCATATTATAAGAATTATCATAAGCAATAAACAATTTTTCCAAACTCCAAAAATCTGACAAGATAAGATCATTCAATTTTCTTTTATTTCGATAGTGGTATTAATTCAATTGAAATTTTGTTCATTGTTAGCATTATTGGTATGTTTACAGAATCAGGTATACGGAGACGCAACAAATCAATTTTTTTGTCAAATCGAAATCAATTATTGACCGCAATATATTTTCGTGTTATCAACTCATTCCCAGCAGCAGTGATGTTTTTGTTGCGGAAGCCTTTAAAATGAAACCCAATATTGGAAAAAGCAGCGTTTGACATTTTTCCGTTATCGGCGAGAGAACTTTCAAGTGCTGAGAAGCTAGAGTAGAGTGTCTATTATAATTCATATTATAAGCATTGTATCATCAGCAATCAACAATTTTTCCAAACACTAAACAGCTGAGAGGATGATAAGTTCAATCAATTTTTTTATTTCGATAGTGGTATTGATTCAATTGATATTTTATTCATTGTCAGTATTATTGCTATGTTTACAGAATCAGGTATACGAGGACGAAACGAAGCAATTTTTTTCAAATAGAACAATTATTGACCGCATATGTTTTCGTGTTATGAACTCATTCCCAGCATCAGTGATGTTTTAGTTGCAGAAGCCTTCAAAATGAAAACCAATATTGGAAAAAGCAGCGTGTAATATTTTTCGTTTTTGACGAGAGAACATTCAAGTGCTCAAGTGATAAGAGGATAGAGTGTCAATTATAATTCATATTATAAGCATTGTATTATCAGCAATCAACAATTTTTCCAAACTCCAAAAAGCTGAAAGGACGATAAGATCATTCAATTTTTTTATTTCGATTGTGGTATTGATTCAATTAGTGTTATTGGTATGTTTACAGAATCAGGTAAACGGAGACGAAACAAAGCATTTTTTTTCAAATCGAAAGCATATATTGACCGCAATATAATTTCATGTTATCCACTCATTCCAAGCAACAATGATGTTTTTGTTGCAGAAGCCTTTAAAATGAAACCGAATATTGGAAAAAGCAGCGTTTGATAATTTTTCGTTTTCGACGAGAGAACATTCAAGTGCTGCGAAGCTAGAGTGTCTATTATAATTCATATTTTGCTCATTTTATGTTAAGCAATCAACAATTTTTCCAAACTCCAAAAAGCTGAGAGGATAATAAGACCATTCATTTTTTTATTTCGAGAGTGGTATTGATTCAATTGATATGTTATTCATTGTCAGTATTATTGGTATGTTTACAGAATCAGTTATACGGAGACTAAACAAAGCATTTTTTCAAATCGAAAGCATTTATTGACCGCAAAATTTCATGTTATCCACCATTCCAAGCAACAATGATGTTTTTGTTGCAGAAGCCTTTAAAATGAAACCCAATATTGGAAAAAGCAGCGTTTACTTTTTCGTTTTCGGCGAGACAACATTCAAGTGCAGAGAGGCTAGAGTAGAGTGTCTATTATAATTCCTGTTATAAGCATTGTATCATAAGCAATCAACAATTTTTCCAAACTCCAAAAAGCTGACAGGATAATAAGATCATTCATTTTTTTATTTCTAGAGTGGTATTGATTCAATTGATATGTTATTCATTGTCAGTATTATTGGTATGTTTACAGAATCAGTTTTACGGAGACGAAACAAAGCAATTTTTTTATTTCGATAGTGGTATTGATTCAATTGGTGCTATTGGTATGTTTACAGAATCAGGTAAACGGAGACGAAAAAACAATTTTTTTCAAGTCGAAAGCATTTATTGACCGCAATATAATTTCTTGTTATCAATTCATTCCCAGCATCAATGATGTTTATGTTGCGGAAGCCATTAAAATGAAACCCAATATTGGAAAAAGCAGCGTTTATTTTTTCGTTTTCGGCGAGAGAACATTCAAGTGCAGAGAGGCTAGAGTAGAGTGTCTATTATAATTCATATTATAAGCATTGTATCATAAGCAATCAACAATTTTTCCAAACTCCAAAAAGCTGACAGGATAAGATCATTCAATTTTGTTTTATTTCGATAGTGGTATTGATTCAATTGAAATTTTCTTCTTTGTCAGTATTATTGGTATGTTTACAGAATCAGGTATACGGAGACGCAACAAATCAATTTTTGTGTCCAATCGAAACCAATTATTGAACGCAATACATTTTCGTGTTATCATCTCATTCCCAGCAGCGGTGATGTTTTTGTTGCGGAAGCCTTTAAAATGAAACCCAATTTTGGAAAAAGCAGAACATTCAAGTGCTGCAAAGCTAGAGTGTCTATTATAATTCATATTTTGCTCATTTTATCATAAGCCATCATCAATTTTTCCAAACTCCAAAAAGCTGAGAGGATAATAAGATCATTCATTTTTTTATTTCGAGAGTGGTATTGATTCAATTGATATGTTATTCATTGTCAGTTTTATTGGTATGTTTACAGAATCAGTTATACAGAGACGAAACAAAGCAATTTTTTTTTCAAATCGAAAGCATTTATTGACCGCAAAATTTTTTCGTGTTATCAACTCATTCCCAGCATCAATGATGTTTATGTTGCGGAAGCCATTAAAATGAAACCCAATATTGGAAAAAGCAGCGTTCATTTTTTCGTTTTCGGCGAGAGAACATTCTAATACAGAGAGGCTAGAGTAGAGTGTCTATTATAATTCATATTATAAGCATTGTATCATAAGCAATCAACAATTTTTTCAAACTCCAAAAAGCTGACAGGATAAGATCATTCAATTTTGTTTTATTTTGATAGTGGTATTGATTCAATTGAAATTTTCTTCATTGTCAGTATTATTGGTATGTTTACAGAATCAGGTATACGGAGACGCGAAAAATCAATTTTTGTGTCCAATCGAAGTCAATTATTGAACGCAATATATTTTCGTGTTATCATCTCATTCCCAGCAGCAGTGATGTTTTTGTTGCGGAAGCCTTTAAAATGAAATCCAATATTGGAAAAAGCAGAATATTCATGTGCTGCGAAGCTAGAGTGTTTATTATAATTCATATTTTGCTCATTTTATCATAAGCCATCAACAATTTTTCCAGACTCCAAAAAGCTGAGAGGATAATAAGATCATTCATTTTTTTATTTCGAGAGTGGTATTGATTCAATTGATATGTTATTCATTGTCAGTTTTATTGGTATGTTTACAGAATCAGGTATACGGAGACGCGACAAATCAATTTATGTGTCCAATCGAAATCAATTATTGACCGCAATATATTTTCGTGTTATCATCTCATTCCCAGCAGCAGTGATGTTTTTGTTGCGGAAGCCATTAAAATGAAACCCAATATTGGAAAAAGCAGCGTTTGATATTTTTCATTTTCGGCGAGAGAACATTCAAGTGCAGAGAGGCTAGAGTAGAGTGTCTATTATAATTCATATTATAAGCATTATATCATAAGCAATCAGCAATTTTTCCAAACTCCAAAAAGCTGACAGGATAAGATCATTCAATTTTGCTTTATTTCGATAGTGGTATTGACTCAATTGAAATTTTCAATAAATTGTTAGTATTCGAAACAAAGCAATTTTTTTCAAATCGAAAGCATTTATTGACCGCAAAATATTTTCGTGTTATCAACTCATTCCCAGCATCAATGATGTTTATGTTGCGGAAGCCATTAAAATGAAACACAATATTGGAAAAAGCAGCGTTCATTTCTTCGTTTTCGGCGAGAGAACATTCAAGTACAGAGAAGCTAGAGTAGAGTGTCTATTATAATTCATATTATAAGCATTGTATCATAAGCAATCAACAATTTTTCCAAACTCCAAAAAGCTGACAGGATAAGATCATTCAATTTTGTTTTATTTCGATAGTGGTATTGATTCATTTGAAATTTTCTTCATTGTCAGTATTATTGGTATGTTTACAGAATCAGTTATACGGAGACGAAACAAAGCAATTTTTTCATATCGAACGCATTTATTGACCGCAATATAGTTTCATGTTATCCACTCATTCCAAGCAACAATGATGTTTTTGTTGCAGAAGCCTTTAAAATGAAACCCAATATTGGAAAAAGCAGCGTTTGATAATTTTTCGTTTTCGACGAGTCAACATTCAAGTGCTCAAGTGCTAAGACGATAGAGTGTATATTATAATTTCGATAGTGGTATTGACTCAATTGAAATTTTCCCCATTGTCAGTATTATTGGTATGTTTACAGAATCAGGTATACGGAGACGCAACAAATCAATTTTTGTGTCCAATCGAAATTAATTATTGACCGCAATATTTTTTCGTGTTATCATCTCATTCCCAGCAGCAGTGATGTTTTTGTTGCGGAAGCCTTTAAAATGAAACCCAATATTGGAAAAAGCAGCGTTTGATATTTTTTTTTTCGACGAGAGAACAGTCAAGTGCTGAAAGACTAGAGTCTCTATAATAATTCATATTATAAGCATTGTATCATAAGCAAACAACAATTTTTCCAAACACTAAAAAGCTGAGAGGATGATAAGATCATTCAATTTTTTTTATTTCTATAGTGGTATTGATTCAATTGATAATTTATTCATTGTCAGTATTAATGGTATGTTTACAGAATCAGGTATACGGAGACGAAACAAAGCATCTTTTTTTCAAATCGAAAGCATTTATGGACCGCAATATAATTTCGTGTTATGAACTCATTCCCAGCATCAGTGATGTTTTTGTTGCAGAAGCCTTCAAAATGAAACCAAATATTGGAAAAAGCAGCGTTAAATATTTTTCGTTTTTGACGAGAGAACATTCAAGTGCTCAAGTGATAAGAGGATAGAGTGTCGATTATAATTCATATTATAAGCATTGTATCATCAGCAATCAACAATTTTTCCAAACTCCAAAAAGCTGAGAGGACTATAAGATCAGTCATTTTTTTTATTTCGATAGTGGTATTGATTAAATTGATATTTTATTTATTGTCAGTATTATTGGTATGTTTACAGAATCAGGTAAACGGAGACAAAACAAAGCAATTTTTTTCAAATCGAAAGCATTTATTGGCCGCAATATAATTTCATCTTATCCGCTCATTCCAAGAAACAATGATGTTTTTGTTGCAGAAGCCTTTAAAATGAAACCCAATATTGGAAAAAGCAGCGTTTGATAATTTTTCGTTTTCGACGAGAGAACATTCAAGTGCTGCGAAGCTAGAGTGTCTATTATAATTCATATTTTGCTCATTTTATCTTAAGCAATCAACAATTTTTCCAAACTCCAAAAAGCTGAGAGGATAATAAGACCATTCATTTTATTTCGAGAGTGGTATTGATTCAATTGATATGTTATTCATTGTCAGTATTATTGGTATGTTTACAGAATCAGTTATACGGAGACGCAACAAGTCAATTTTGTGTCCAATCGAAATCAGTTATTGACCGCAATATATTTTCGTATTATCATCTCATTCCCAGCAGCAGTGATGTTTTTGTTGCGGAAGCCTTTAAAATCAAACCCAATATTGGAAAAAGCAGCGTTTGATATTTTTTCATTTTCGGCGAGAGAACATTCAAGTGCTGAGGGGCAAGAGTAGAGTGTCTATTATAATTCATATAAGCATTGTACCATAAGCAATCAACAGTTTTTCCAAATTCCAAAAAGCTGACAGGATAAGATCATTCACTTTTTGTTTCCATAGTGGTACTGATTCAATTGAAATATTCTTCTTTGTCAGTATTATTGGTATGTTTACAGAATCAGTTATACGGAGACGCAACAAATCAATTTTGTGTCCAATCGAAATCAGTTATTGACCGCAATATATTCTCGTATTATCATCTCATTCCCAGCAGCAGTGATGTTTTTGTTGCGGAAGCCTTTAAAATCAAACCCAATATTGGAAAAAGCAGCGTTTGATATTTTTTCATTTTCGGCGAGAGAACATTCAAGTGCTGAGGGGCAAGAGTAGAGTGTCTATTATAATTCATATAAGCATTGTACCATAAGCAATCAACAATTTTTCCAAATTCCAAAAAGCTGACAGGATAAGATCATTCACTTTTTGTTTCCATAGTGGTATTGATTCAGTTGAAATTTTCTTCTTTGTCAGTATTATTGGTATGTTTAAAGAATCAGGTATACGGAGACGCAACAAATCAATTTTTGTGTCCAATCGCAATCAATTATTGACCGCAATATATTTTCGTGTTATCAACTCATTCCCAGCATCAATGATGTTTTTGTTGCGGAAGCCTTTAAAATGAAACCCAATATTGGAAAAAGCAGCGTTTGATATTTTTTTGTTTTCGGCGAGAGAACATTCAAGTGCTGAGAGGCTAGAGTAGAGTGTCTATTTTAAATCATATTATAAGCATTGTATCATAAGCAATCAACAATTTTTCCAAACTCCAAAAAGCTGAAAGGATGATAAGATCATTCAATATATTTATTTCGAGTGGTATTGATTCAATTGATATGTTATTCACTGTCAGTATTATTGGTATATTTACAGAATCAGCTATACGGAGACGCAACAAATCATTTTTTGTGTCCAATCGAAATCAATTATTGACCGCAATATATTTTCGTGTTATCAACTCATTCCCAGCATCAATGATGTTTTTGTTGCGGAAGCCTTTAAAATGAAACCCAATATTGGAAAAAGCAGCGTTTGATATTTTTTCGTTTTCGGCGAGAGAACATTCAAGTGCTCAGAGGCTAGAGTAGAATATCTATTATAATTCATATAAGCATTGTATCATCAGCATTCAACAGTTTTTCCAAACTCCAAAAAGCTTAGAGGACGATAAGATCATTCAGTTTTTTTAACTTCGATAGTGGTATTGATTCAATTGATATTTTATTCACTGTCAGTATTATTGGTATGTTTACAAAATTAGGTATACGGAGACGAAACAAAGCAATTTTTTTCAAATCGGAAGCATTTATTGACCGCAAATTACTTTCGTATTATCAACCCATTCCCAGCATCAATGATGTTTTTGTTGCGGAAGCCAATAAAATGAAACCAAATAATGGAAAAAGCAGCGTTTGATATTTTTTCGTTTTCGACGAGAGAACATTCAAGTGCTGAGAGGCTAGAGTAGAGTGTCTATTAAAATTCATATAAGCATTGTATCATCAGCATTCAAGTTTTTCCAAACTCCAAAAAGCTTAGAGGACGATAAGATCATTCAATTTTTTTAATTTCGATAGTGGTATTGATTCAATTGATATTTTATTTATCGTCATTATTATTGGTATGTTTACAGAATCAGGTAAACGGAGACGAAACAAAGCAATTTTGTTTCAAATCGAAAGCAATTATTGACCGCAATATATTTTCGTGTTATCAACTCATTCCCAGCATCAATGATGTTTTTGTTGCGGAAGCCTTTAAAATGAAACCCAATATTGGAAAAAACAGCGTTTGATATTTTTCGTTTTTGGCGAGAGAACATTCAAGTACTGAGAGGCTAGAGTAGAGTGTCTATTTTAAATCATATTTTAAGCATTGTATCATAAGCAATCAATAATTTTTCCAAACTCCAAAAAGCTGAAAGGTAAGATCATTCAATTTTTTTTTATTTTTCGATAGTGGTATTGATTCTATTGATATTTTGTTCATTGTCAGTATTATTGGTATGTTTACAGAATCAGGTATACGGAGACGCAACAAATCAATTTTTGTGTCCAATCGAAATCAATTATTGACCGCAATATATTTTCGTGTTATCAACTCATTCCCAGCATCAATGATGTTTTTGTTGCGGAAGCCTTTAAAATGAAACCCAATATTGGAAAAAGCAGCGTTTGATATTTTTTCGTTTTCGGCGAGAGAAAATTCAAGTGCTGAGAGGCTAGAGTAGAGTGTCTATTTTAAATCATATTATAAGCATTGTATCATAAGCAATCAACAATTTTTCCAAACACTAAAAAGCTGAGAGGATGATAAGATCAATCAATTTTTTTTTATTTCGATAGTGGTATTGATTAAATTGATATTTTATTCATTGTCAGTATTAATGGTATGTTTACAGAATCAGGTATACGGAGACGAAACAAAGCATCTTTTTTTCAAATCGAAAGCATTTATTGACCGCAATATAATTTCGTGTTATGAACTCATTCCCAGCATCAGTGATGTTTTTGTTGCAGAAGCCTTCAAAATGAAACCAAATATTGGAAAAAGCAGCGTTAAATATTTTTCGTTTTTGACGAGAGAACATTCAAGTGCTCAAGTGATAAGAGGATAGAGTGTCGATTATAATTCATATTATAAGCATTGTATCATCAGCAACCAACAATTTTTCCCCAACTCCAAAAGCTGAGAGGATGATAAGATCATTCAATATTTTTATTTCGAGTGGTATTGATTCAATTGATATGTTATTCACTGTCAGTATTATTGGTATGTTTACAAAATTAGGTATACGGAGACGAAACATAGCAATTTTTTTCAAATCGGAAGCATTTATTGACCGCAAATTACTTTCGTATTATCAACTCATTCCCAGCATCAATGATGTTTTTGTTGCGGAAGCCATTAAAATGAAACCAAATAATGGAAAAAGCAGCGTTTGATATTTTTTCGTTTTCGACGAGAGAGAACGAAAAAATATCAAACGAGTGCTGAGAGGCTAGAGTAGAGTGTCTATTATAATTCATATAAGCATTGTATCATCAGCATTCAACAGTTTTTCCAAACTCCAAAAAGCTTAGAGGACGATAAGATCATTCAATTTTTTTATTTCGATAGTGGTATTGATTCAATTGATAGTTTATTTATCGTCATTATTATTGGTATGTTTACAGAATCAGGTAAACGGAGACGAAACAAAGCAATTTTGTTTCAAATCGAAAGCATTTATTGACCGCAATCTATTTTCATGTTTTCAACTCAATCCCAGAATCAATGATGTTTTTGTTGCAGAAGCCTTTAAAATCAAACCCAATATTGGAAAAAACCACGTTCGATATCTTTTCGTTTTCGACGAGAGAACCTTCAAGTGCTGAGAAGCTAGAGTCTCTATAATGATTCATATTATAAGCATTGTCTCATAAGCAATCACCAATTTTTCCAAACACTAAAAAGCTGAGAGGATGATAAGATCAGTCAATTTTTTTATTTCGATAGTGGTATTGATTAAATTGATATTTTATTTATCGTCAGTATTATTGGTATGTTTACAGAATCAGGTAAACGGAGACGAAACAAAGCAATTTTGTTTCAAATCGAAAGCATTTATTGACCGCAATATATTTTCGTGTTATCAACTCATTCCCAGCATCAATGATGTTTTGTTGCGGAAGCCATTAAAATGAATCCCAATATTGGAAAAAGCAGCGTTTGATATTTTTTCGTTTTCGGCGAGAGAACATTCAAGTGCTGAGAGGCTAGAGTAGAGTGTTTATTATAATTCAAATTATAAGCATTTTATCATAAGCAATGAACAATTTTTTCAAACTCCAAAAAGCTGAAAGGTAAGATCATTCATTTTTTTTTATTTTTCAATAGTGGTATTGATTCAATTGATATTTTGTTCATTGTCAGTTTTATTGGTATGTTTACAGAATCAGGTATACGGAGACGAAACAATGCGATTTTTTTCAAATCGAAAGCATTTATTGACCGCATTATATTTTCATGTTTTCAACTCAATCCCAGCATCAATGATGTTTTTGTTGCGGAAGCCTTTAAAATGAAACCCAATATTGGAAAAAGCAGCGTTTGATATTTTTTCGTTTTCGGCGAGAGAACATTCAAGTGCTGAGAGGCTAGAGTAGAGTGTCTATTTTAAATCATATTATAAGCATTGTATCATAAGCAATCAACAATTTTTCCAAACACTAAAAAGCTGAGAGGATGATAAGATTGTTCAATTTTTTTATTTTGATAGTGGTATTGGTTCAATTGATATTTTATTCAATGTCAGTATTATTGGTATGTTTACAGAATCAGGTATACGGAGACGCAACAAAGCCATTTTTTTCAAATCGAAAGCAATTATTTACCGCAATAATTTTTTGTGTTGTGAACTCATTCCCAGCATCTGTGATGTTTTTTGTTGCAGAAGGCTTTAAATTGAAAGCCAATATTGGAAACAGCAGCGTTAGATAATTTTCGTTTTCGACAAGAGAACATTCAAGTGCTGAGAAGCTAGAGTGTCTATTATAATTCATATAAGCATTGTATCATAAGCAATCAACAATTTTTCCAAACTCCGAAAAGCTGACAGAATAAGATCTTCAATTTTTTTTATTTCGATAGTGGTATTGGTTCAATTGATATTTTATTCAATGTCAGTATTATTGGTATGTTTACAGAATCAGGTATACGGAGACGCAACAAATCAATTTTTTTAGTCAAATCGAAATCATTTATTGACCGCAATATATTTTCGTGTTATCAATTCATTCCCAGCATCAGTGATGTTTTTGCTGCAGAAGCCTTTAAAACGAAACCCAATATTGGAAAAAGCCACGTTTGATATCTTTTCGTTTTCGACGAGAGAACCTTCAAGTGCTGAGAAGCTAGAGTCTCTATAATAATTCATATTATAAGCATTGTCTCATAAGCAATCACCAATTTTTCCAAACACTAAAAAGCTGAGAGGATGATAAGATCAGTCATTTTTTTTATTTCGATAGTGGTATTGATTAAATTGATATTTTATTTATCGTCAGTATTATTGGTATGTTTACAGAATCAGGTAAACGGAGACGAAACAAAGCAATTTTGTTTCAAATCGAAAGCATTTATTGACCGCAATCTATTTTCATGTTTTCAACTCAATCCCAGAATCAATGATGTTTTTGTTGCAGAAGCCTTTAAAATCAAACCCAATATTGGAAAAAACCACGTTTGATATCTTTTCGTTTTCGACGAGAGAACCTTCAAGTGCTGAGAAGCTAGAGTCTCTATAATAATTCATATTATAAGCATTGTCTCATAAGCAATCACCAATTTTTCCAAACACTAAAAAGCTGAGAGGATGATAAGATCAGTCAATTTTTTTATTTCGATAGTGGTATTGATTAAATTGATATTTTATTTATCGTCAGTATTATTGGTATGTTTACAGAATCAGGTAAACGGAGACGAAACAAAGCAATTTTGTTTCAAATCGAAAGCATTTATTGACCGCAATCTATTTTCATGTTTTCAACTCAATCCCAGAATCAATGATGTTTTTGTTGCAGAAGCCTTTAAAATCAAACCCAATATTGGAAAAAACCACGTTTGATATCTTTTCGTTTTCGACGAGAGAACCTTCAAGTGCTGAGAAGCTAGAGTCTCTATAATAATTCATATTATAAGCATTGTCTCATAAGCAATCACCAATTTTTCCAAACACTAAAAAGCTGAGAGGATGATAAGATCAGTCAATTTTTTTATTTCGATAGTGGTATTGATTAAATTGATATTTTATTTATCGTCAGTATTATTGGTATGTTTACAGAATCAGGTAAACGGAGACGAAACAAAGCAATTTTGTTTCAAATCGAAAGCATTTATTGACCGCAATATATTTTCGTGTTATCAACTCATTCCCAGCATCAATGATGTTTTGTTGCGGAAGCCATTAAAATCAAACCCAATATTGGAAAAAACCACGTTTGATATCTTTTCGTTTTCGACGAGAGAACCTTCAAGTGCTGAGAAGCTAGAGTCTCTATAATAATTCATATTATAAGCATTGTCTCATAAGCAATCACCAATTTTTCCAAACACTAAAAAGCTTAGAGGACGATAAGATCATTCAATTTTTTTATTTCGATAGTGGTATTGATTCAATTGATAGTTTATTTATCGTCATTATTATTTGTATGTTTACAGAATCAGGTAAACGGAGACGAAACAAAGCAATTTTGTTTCAAATCGAAAGCATTTATTGACCGCAATCTATTTTCATGTTTTCAACTCAATCCCAGAATCAATGATGTTTTTGTTGCAGAAGCCTTTAAAATCAAACCCAATATTGGAAAAAACCACGTTTGATATCTTTTCGTTTTCGACGAGAGAACCTTCAAGTGCTGAGAAGCTAGAGTCTCTATAATAATTCATATTATAAGCATTGTCTCATAAGCAATCACCAATTTTTCCAAACACTAAAAAGCTGAGAGGATGATAAGATCAGTCAATTTTTTTATTTCGATAGTGGTATTGATTAAATTGATATTTTATTTATCGTCAGTATTATTGGTATGTTTACAGAATCAGGTAAACGGAGACGAAACAAAGCAATTTTGTTTCAAATCGAAAGCATTTATTGACCGCAATATATTTTCGTGTTATCAACTCATTCCCAGCATCAATGATGTTTTGTTGCGGAAGCCATTAAAATGAATCCCAATATTGGAAAAAGCAGCGTTTGATATTTTTTCGTTTTCGGCGAGAGAACATTCAAGAGCTGAGAGGCTAGAGTAGAGTGTTTATTATAATTCAAATTATAAGCATTTTATCATAAGCAATGAACAATTTTTTCAAACTCCAAAAAGCTGAAAGGTAAGATCATTCATTTTTTTTTTATTTTTCAATAGTGGTATTGATTCAATTGATATTTTGTTCATTGTCAGTTTTATTGGTATGTTTACAGAATCAGGTATACGGAGACGAAACAATGCGATTTTTTTCAAATCGAAAGCATTTATTGACCGCATTATATTTTCATGTTTTCAACTCAATCCCAGCATCAATGATGTTTTTGTTGCGGAAGCCTTTAAAATGAAACCCAATATTGGAAAAAGCAGCGTTTGATATTTTTTCGTTTTCGGCGAGAGAACATTCAAGTGCTGAGAGGCTAGAGTAGAGTGTCTATTTTAAATCATATTATAAGCATTGTATCATAAGCAATCAACAATTTTTCCAAACACTAAAAAGCTGAGAGGATGATAAGATTGTTCAATTTTTTTATTTTGATAGTGGTATTGGTTCAATTGATATTTTATTCAATGTCAGTATTATTGGTATGTTTACAGAATCAGGTATACGGAGACGCAACAAAGCCATTTTTTTCAAATCGAAAGCAATTATTTACCGCAATAATTTTTTGTGTTGTGAACTCATTCCCAGCATCAGTGATGTTTTTTGTTGCAGAAGGCTTTAAATTGAAAGCCAATATTGGAAACAGCAGCGTTAGATATTTTTCGTTTTCGACAAGAGAACATTCAAGTGCTGAGAAGCTAGAGTGTCTATTATAATTCATATAAGCATTGTATCATAAGCAATCAACAATTTTTCCAAACTCCGAAAAGCTGACAGAATAAGATCTTCAATTTTTTTTATTTCGATAGTGGTATTGGTTCAATTGATATTTTATTCAATGTCAGTATTATTGGTATGTTTACAGAGTCAGGTATACGGAGACGCAACAAATCAATTTTTTTAGTCAAATCGAAATCATTTATTGACCGCAATATATTTTCGTGTTATCAATTCATTCCCAGCATCAGTGATGTTTTTGCTGCAGAAGCCTTTAAAACGAAACCCAATATTGGAAAAAGCAGCGTTTGCTTTTTTTCGTTTTTGACGAGAGAACATTCAAGTGCTTAAGTGCTAAGAGTCTAGAGCTTTTTTTAATCGTCAGTATTATTGTGTTTTTGCACACTCATACTTGAAAGCAACAAAGCAGAAAATTTTTGATGTCAAAAGCTTTCGATCACTTTTCAAAAAACCTTGTTTTCACAATTTTCAATAGCGTTTGGATTTTTCGTTTTCAGAAACAGCAACATTTAAGTGATGAGAGGCTAGAGTGTCTACAATAATTCACAGAAGCAAGCAAGGCATTGCATCGCAAGCTATCAACTAAGTTTTTAAAGTTCCATAAAGCTGAAAGAATTATCAGCTTTTCGAAAACCTGCATTTTGAAAATGGTACTCATATTTTGTAGAATCCGTAAAAGTAAAAACCAATAAGGGAAATAGCAGCATTTGATTTTTTTGTTTTCAAAGAGAGCAAGTCTTGAGAGGCTAGAGTGTCCACTTTAATTCAAATAAGAGGGAAAGTCAGGGTATCATAATCATTTAACTAAGTTTTCAAAGTTCATAAACCTGAAACTGTTAGCTTATCGTTGTTGCAGAAGCCTTTAAAATGAAATCCAGTATTGGAAAAAGCAGCGTTTGATATTTTCGTTTTTGACGAGAGAAAACTCAAGTGCTCAAGTGCTAAGAGGATAGAGTGTCTATTATAATTCATATTATAAGCATTGTATCATAAGCAATCAACAATTTTTCTAAACACTAAAAAGCTGAGAGGATGATAAAATCAGTCAATTTTTTTTTTATTTCGATAGTGGTATTGATTCAATTGATATTTTATTCATTGTCAGTATTATTGGTATGTTTACAGAATCAGGTATACGGAGACGCAACAAAGCAATTTTTTTTAAATCGAAAGCAATTATTTACCGCAATTTATTTTCGTGTTATCAACTCATTCCCAGCATCAAAGATGTTTTTGTTGCAGAAGGCTTTAAATTGAAAGCCTATATTGGAAACAGCAGCGTTGGATATTTTTCGTTTTCGACGAGAGAACATTCAAGTGCTGAGAATCTAGAGTGTCTATTATAATTCATATAAGCATTGTATCATAAGCAATCAACAATTTTTCCAAACACCGAAAAGCTGACAGGATAAGATCATTCGTTTTTTTTATTTCGATAGTGGTATTGAATCAATTGATATTTTGTTCATTGTCAGTATTATTGGTATGTTTACAGAATCAGGTATACGGAGACGAAATAAAACAACTTTTTTTCAAATCAAAAGTATTTATTGACCTCAATATAATTTAATGTTATCCACTCATTCCAAGCAACAATGTTTTTGTTGCTGAAGGCTTTAAATTGAAAGCCAATATTGGAAACAGCAGCGTTAGATATTTTTCAACTTCGACGAGACAACATTCAAGTTCTGAGAAGCTAGAGTGTCTATTATAATCCACATAAGCATTGTATAATAAGCTATCAAAAAATTTTCCAAACACTAAAAAGGTGAGAGGATGATAAGATCATTCCATTTTTTTAATTCGATAGTGGTATTGATTCAATTGATATTTTATTCATTGTCAGTATTAATGGTATGTTTACAGAGTCAGGTATACGGAGACGCAACAAAGCAATTTTTTTTAAATCGAAAGCAATTATTTACCGCAATTTATTTTCGTGTTATCAACTCATTCCCAGCATCAAAGATGTTTTTGTTGCAGAAGGCTTTAAATTGAAAGCCAATATTGGAAACAGCAGCGTTGGATATTTTTCGTTTTCGACGAGAACACATTCAAGTGCTGAGAATCTAGAGTGTCTATTATAATTCATATAAGCATTGTATCATAAGCAATCAACAATTTTTCAAAACACCGAAAAGCTGAAAGGATAAGATCATTCGTTTTTTTTATTTCGATTGTGATATTGAATCAATTGATATTTTGTTCATTGTCAGTATTATTGGTATGTTTACAGAATCAGGTATACGGAGACGAAACAAAACAACTTTTTTTCAAATCAAAAGTATTTATTGACCTCAATATAATTTAATGTTATCCACTCATTCCAAGCAACAATGTTTTTGTTGCAGAAGGCTTTAAACTGAAAGCTAATATTGGAAACAGCAGCGTTAGATATTTTTCAACTTCGACGAGACAACATTCAAGTTCTGAGAAGCTAGAGTGTCTATTATAATCCATATAAGCATTGTATAATAAGCAATCAAAAATTTTTCCAAACACTAAAAAGGTGAGAGGATGATAAGATCATTCCATTTTTTTAATTCGATAGTGGTATTGATTCAATTGATATTTTATTCAATGCCAGTATTGTTGGTATGTTTACAGAATCAGGTATAGGGAGACGCAACAAAGCCTTTTTTTTCAAATCAAAAGTATTTATTGACCGCAATATAATTTCATGTTATCCACTCATTCCAAGCAACAATGTTTTTGTTGCAGAAGGCTTTAAATTGAAAGCCAATATTGGAAACAGCAGCGTTGGATATTTTTCGTTTTCGACGAGAGAACATTCAAGTGCTGAGAATCTAGAGTGTCTATTATAATTCATATAAGCATTGTATCATAAGCAATCAACAATTTTTCCAAACACCGAAAAGCTGACAGGATAAGATCATTCGTTTTTTTTATTTCGATAGTGGTATTGAATCAATTGATATTTTGTTCATTGTCAGTATTATTGGTATGTTTACAGAATCAGGTATACGGAGACGAAACAAAACAACTTTTTTTCAAATCAAAAGTATTTATTGACCTCAATATAATTTAATGTTATCCACTCATTCCAAGCAACAATGTTTTTGTTGCAGAAGGCTTTAAATTGAATGCCAATATTGGAAACAGCAGCGTTAGATATTTTTCAACTTCGACGAGACAACATTCAAGTTCTGAGAAGCTAGAGTGTCTATTATAATCCATATAAGCATTGTATAATAAGCAATCAAAAATTTTTCCAAACAGTAAAAAGGTGAGAGGATGATAAGATCATTCCATTTTTTTATTTCGATAGTGGTATTGATTCAATTGATATTTTATTCAATATCAGTATTATTGGTATGTTTTTAGAATCAGGTATACGGAGACGCAACAAAGCCATTTTTTCAAATCAAAAGTATTTATTGACCGCAATATAATTTCATGTTATCCACTCATTCCAAGCAACAATGTTTTTGTTGCAGAAGGCTTTAAATTGAAAGCCAATATTGGAAACAGCAGCGTTAGATATTTTTCAAATTCGACGAGACAACATTCAAGTTCCGAGAAGCTAGAGTGTCTATTGTAATTCATATAAGCATTGTATCATAAGCAATCAACAATTTTTCCAAACACTAAAAAGTTGAGAGGATGATAAGATCATTCAATTTTTTTTATTTCGATAGTGGTATTGATTCAATTGATATTTTATTCATTGTAAGTATTATTGGTATGTTTACAGAATCAGGTATACGGAGACGCAACAAAGCAATTTTTTTTTCAAATCGAAAGCAATGATTTACCGCAATTTATTTTCGTGTTATCAACTCATTCCCAGCATCAGTGATGTTTTTGTTGCAGAAGGCTTTAAATTGAAAGCCAATATTGGAAACAGCAGCGTTAGATATTTTTCAATTTCGACGAGACAACATTCAAGTTCTGAGAAGCTAGAGTGTCTATTATAATCCATATAAGCATTGTATAATAAGCAATCAAAAATTTTTCCAAACACTAAAAAGGTGAGAGGATGATAAGATCATTCCATTTTTTTATTTCGATAGTGGTATTGATTCAATTGATATTTTATTCAATGTCAGTATTATTGGTATGTTTACAGAATCAGGTATACGGAGACGCAACAAAGCGATTTTTTTCAAATCAAAAGTATTTATTGACCGCAATATAATTTCATGTTATCCACTCATTCCAAGCAACAATGTTTTTGTTGCAGAAGGCTTTAAATTGAAAGCCAATATTGGAAACAGCAGCGTTAGATATTTTTCAACTTCGACGAGACAACATTCAAGTTCTGAGAAGCTAGAGTGTCTATTATAATCCATATAAGCATTGTATAATAAGCAATCAAAAATTTTTCCAAACACTAAAAAGGTGAGAGGATGATAAGATCATTCCATTTTTTTATTTCGATAGCGGTATTGATTCAATTGATATTTTATTCAATGTCAGTATTATTGGTATGTTTACAGAATCAGGTATACGGAGACGCAACAAAGCCATTTTTTTCAAATCAAAAGTATTTATTGACCGCAATATAATTTCATGTTATCCATTCATTCCAAGCAACAATGTTTTTGTTGCAGAAGGCTTTAAATTGAAAGCCAATATTGGAAACAGCAGCGATAGATATTTTTCAATTTCGACGAGACAACATTCAAGTTCTGAGAAGCTAGAGTGTCTATTATAATTCATATAAGCATTGTATCATAAGCAATCAACAATTTTTCCAAACACTAAAAAGCTGAGAGGTTGATAAGATCATTCAATTTTTTTTTATTTCGATAGTGGTATTGATTCAATTGATATTTTATTCATTGTAAGTATTATTGGTATGTTTACAGAATCAGGTATACGGAGACGCAACAAAGCAATTTTTTTCAAATCGAAAGCAATTATTTAACGCAATATATTTTCGTGTTAATAACTCATTCCCAGCATCAGTGATGTTTTTGTTGCAGAAGGCTTTAAATTGAAAGCCAATACTGGAAACAGCAGCGTTAGATATTTTTCAGTTTCGACGAGACAACATTCAAGTTCTGAGAAGCTAGAGTGTCTATTATAATTCATATAAGCATTGTATCATAAGCAATCAACAATTTTTCCAAACACTAAAAAGCTGAGAGGACGATAAGATCATTCAATTTTTTTATTTTGATATTGGTATTGATTCAATTGTTATTTTTTTCATCGGCAGTATTATTGGTATGTTTACAGAATCAGGTATACGGAGACGCAACAAAGCCATTTTTTTCAAATCGAAAGCAATTATTTACCGCAATATTTTTTGTGTTGTGAACTCATTCCCAGCATCAGTGAAGTTTTTGTTGCAGATGGCCTTAAATTGAAAGCCAATATTGGAAACAGCAGCGTTAGATATTTTTCGTTTCTGACGAGAGAACATTCAAGTGCTGAGAAGCTAGAGTGTCTATTATAATTCACATAAGCATTGTATCATAAGCAATCAACAATTTTTCCAATCTCCGAAAAGCTGACAGGATAAAATCATTCAATTTTTTTTATTTCGATAGTGGTATTGATTCAATTGATATTTTGTTCATTGTCAGTATTATTGGTATGTTTACAGAATCAGGTATACGGAGACGCAACAAAGCCATTTTTTTCAAATCGAAAGCAATTATTTACCGCAATATTTTTTGTGTTGTGAACTCATTCCCAGCATCAGTGATCTTTTTGTTGCAGAAGGCTTTAAATTGAAAGCCAATATTGGAAACAGCAGCGTTAGATATTTTTCGTTTTCGACGAGAGAGCATTCAAGTGCTGAGAAGCTAGAGTGTCAATTATAATTCACATAAGCATTGTAACATAAGCAATCAACAATTTTTCCAAACTCCGTAAAGCTCACAGGATAAGATCATTCATTTTTTTTATTTCGATAGTGGTATTGATTCAATTGATATTTTGTTCATTGTCAGTATTATTGGTATGTTTACAGAATCAGTTATACGGAGACGCAACAAAGCCATTTTTTTCAAATCGAAAGCAATTATTTACCGCAATATATTTTCGTGTTAATAACTCATTCCCAGCATCAGTGATGTTTTTGTTGCAGAAGGCTTTAAATTGAAAGCCAATATTGGAAACAGCAGCGTTAGATATTTCTCAATTTCGACGAGACAACATTCAAGTTCTGAGAAGCTAGAGTGTCTATTATAAATCATATAAGCATTGTATCATAAGCAATCAACAATTTTTCCAAACACTAAAAAGCTGAGAGGACGATAAGATCATTCAATTTTTTTATTTTGATAGTGGTATTGATTCAATTGTTATTTTTTTCATCGGCAGTATTATTGGTATGTTTACAGAATCAGGTATACGGAGACGCAACAAAGCCATTTTTTTCAAATCGAAAGCAATTATTTACCGCAAAATTTTTTGTGTTGTGAACTCATTCCCAGCATCAGTGAAGTTTTTGTTGCAGATGGCCTTAAATTGAAAGCCAGTATTGGAAACAGCAGCGTTAGATATTTTTCGTTTCTGACGAGAGAACATTCAAGTGCTGAGAAGCTAGAGTGTCCATTATAATTCACATAAGCATTGTATCATAAGCAATCAACAATTTTTCCAATCTCCGAAAAGCTGACAAGATAAAATCATTCAATTTTTTTTATTTCGATAGTGGTATTGATTCAATTGATATTTTGTTCATTGTCAGTATTATTGGTATGTTTACAGAATCAGGTATACGGAGACGCAACAAAGCCATTTTTTTCAAATCGAAAGCAATTATTTACCGCAATATTTTTTGTGTTGTGAACTCATTCCCAGCATCAGTGATCTTTTTGTTGCAGAAGGCTTTAAATTGAAAGCCAATATTGGAAACAGCAGCGTTAGATATTTTTCGTTTTCGACGAGAGAGCATTCAAGTGCTGAGAAGCTAGAGTGTCAATTATAATTCACATAAGCATTGTAACATAAGCAATCAACAATTTTTCCAAACTCCGTAAAGCTCACAGGATAAGATCATTCATTTTTTTTTATTTCGATAGTGGTATTGATTCAATTGATATTTTGTTTGTTGTCAGTATTATTGGTATGTTTACAGAATCAGGTATACGGAGACGAAACAAAGCAATTTTTTTCTAATCAAAAGTATTTTTTGACCGCAATATAATTTCATGTTATCCACTCATTCCAAGCAACAATGTTTTTGTTGCAGAAAGCTTTAAATTGAAAGCTAATATTGGAAACAGCAGCGTTAGATATTTTTCAATTTCGACGAGACAACATTCAAGTTCTGAGAAGCTAGAGTGTCTATTATAATTCATATACGCATTGTATAATAAGCAATCAAAAAATTTTCTAAACACTAAAAAGCTGAGAGGATGATAAGATCGTTCCATTTTTTTCGATAGTGGTATTGATTCAATTGATATTTTATTCAATGTCAGTATTATTGGTATGTTTACAGAATCAGGTATACGGAGACGCAACAAAGCCATTTTTTTCAAATCAAAAGTATTTATTGACCGCAATATAATTTCATGTTATCCACTCATTCCAAGCAACAATGTTTTTGTTGCAGAAGGCTTTAAATTGAAAGCCAATATTAGAAACAGCAGCTTTATATATTTTTCAATTTCGACGAGACAATATTCAAGTTCTGAGAAGCTAGAGTGTCTATTATAATTCATATAAGCATTGTATCATAAGCAATCAAAAAAATTTCCAAACACTAAAAAGCAGAGAGGATGATAAGATCGTTCCCTTTTTTTTCGATAGTGGTATTGATTCAATTGATATTTTATTCAATGTCAGTATTATTGGTATGTTTACAGAATCAGGTGTACGGAGACGCAACAAAGCCATTTTTTTCAAATCGAAAGTATTTATTGACCGCAATATATTTTCATGTTATCCACTCATTCCAAGCAACAATGTTTTTGTTGCAGAAGGCTTTAAATTGAAAGCCAATATTGGAAACAGCAGCGTTAGATATTTTTCGTTTTCGACTAGAGAACATTCAAGTGCTGAGAAGCTCGAGTGTCTATTTTAATTCATATAAGCATTGTATCATGAGCAATCAACAATTTTTCCAAACTCCGAAAATCTGACAGAATAAGATCTTCAATTTTTTTTATTTCGATAGTGGTATTGATTCAAATGATATTTTGTTCATTGTCAGTATTATTGGTATGTTTAGAGAATCAGGTATACGGAGACGCAACAAATCAATTTTTTTGTCAAATCGAAATCAATTATTGACCGCAATATATTTTCGTGTTATCAATTCATTCCGAGCATCAGTGATGTTTTTGTTGCAGAAGCCTTTAAAATGAAACCCAATATTGGAAAAAGTAGCGTTTGCTATTTTTCGTTTTTGACGAGAGATCATTCAAGTGCTTAAGTGCTAAGAGTGTAGAGTTTTTTTTAATCATCAGTGTTATTGTGTTTTTGCACACTCATACTTGAAAGCAACAAAGCAGAAATTTTTTGATGTCAAAACCTTTTGATCACTTTTCAAAAAACCATGTTTTCACAATTTTCAATAGCGTTTGGATTTTTCGTTTTCAGAAACAGCAACATTTAAGTGATGAGAGGCTAGAGTGTCTACAATAATTCACAGAAGCAAGCAAGGCATTGCATCGTAAGCTATCAACTAAGTTTTTAAAGTTCCATAAAGCTGAAAAAATTATCAGCTCTTCGAAAACTTGCATTTTGAAAATGGTACTCATATTTTGCAGAATCCGTAAAAGTAAAAACCAATAATGGAAATAACAGCATTTGAATTTTTTGTTTTCAAAGAGAGCAAGTCTTGAGAGGCTAGAGTGTCCGCTTTAATTCATATAAGAGGGCAAGTCATGGTATCAAAATCATTCAACTAAGTTTTCAATGTTCATAAACCTGAAATTATCAGCTCATCGAAACTATTCTGCTTTCGAAGTTCTACTGTCTTCAAATGACCATCAGCTGTAAGACTTATTCAAATTTTGTTTGAGACAATTAGGAAATTTTCATCACAATGATATTCAATTTTCCTTTAAAAAAAGAGGTTAACAATGGGAATTAATTTTCAGACCATCGTTAGAGTACATTGAGTTCAGATAAGCGTATATTATCAATCAAGAAGTCGTATTTCTGGATAAATAATTGGCAAGTTCAAGAAAAACAAAGAACTCATAGTTCAGGCAAGTTTTGAGCAGATAGAAGTTCCGCATTCGAGATCCTCGTTCTAAATAAAACTCTAAAAAAAGCTATATTAGTTTCACTATGCATATTACTTATGATAGACCGCTATTCGTAAATTTCGCCCAAGAAAATCAATTAGCGCGACGAAACAATGGTTTTAACATGAGCCATAATTCTTTTTCTTTGCCAAACACTAGTGTACCTCCATAGATTTTCACTTTTATAAGGACTACATATTCACTTCTCATCACTTAGTCCTTTGCGTAATCGCTTCCTCTGGAACATTTTCAGGCAATTTGTCGTAAAATGCAAGCAAGCAACCACTCAATTTAACATAAAAGATTTTCAATATGCATACAAAACGAAATTTCTAACTCTATCAAAGATCATGGCGGTGTCAAAACTGTAATAGTATCAGATAGTACAACAGTATCAAAAGTTAATACCATCAAAATTTTGAATCATCAAACTTGGCAGCCAAAATCTACAATTTCTCCTTCTTCGATATCACCACTCTCTCTTTTATTCTTGTTCTGACTCCTTCGTGCATCACCACTCTCACCTTCATCTGACGAAGCAGACATGGCGGCCAGTCTTCGCTCCATTTATTCCCTCGAAAACTTTTCGCCTGACTTTCGCGGATGCCCAGACCGCCTCTTTATCGACTCTCTTTTAACTTTTTGGATACATGTTGACTGCTCAACACTCTGACCTGAGCACTCTCCGCTATTTCCGGTCCCGGCCAAACCACCTGCTTCTATAAAGACACAAGGATTGCCACCTGAACCGCTCTGTATAATATGCTCCGTTGCAGATTCCTGTTTTCTCGTTTGAGCATTCTCCACAGTGTCCACATCAGTTACTGCGGAAGGAGTGGTCAGTTGTCCAACCATCGACTCCACCTGTTTGGTCAATCCAGCAGTTGCGGCTTTAACAGCAAGATTTTTCCCTTGAACATTCCTTTTTGTGCACTCCGGACCTGTAGTGCGCATCTGCTTTGGTGCCGGCTCCACATCCAGGACCTTATTTCCAGCTTCCTTGTCCGACCTCTTCTTCTTCGATTTTGGCTTTGACAATAAAGGAGAGCTCATTACGTGACCCCGTGAGAAGTTCATGTAAACGAGGATTTAATGGGTCAACATTTATACCGATAAAAAATAATGCTGATAAATTGAACTTGATCACCAACTTTTTTATCTCAAGAAAAGAGTCATTGACTTTGTTTTTAAGATCACCAATTTCAGAGGCCGCTACATCGCCGCCAACCGCCTATCCTAGGTGAATTATTGCCAAAGCTATTTCCTTTTCGGAGCTCTCGAACGATTTCTTAAAGTTATTTTTTAAAGTGGCTAAGGCATACGACGTGTTCAACATTCTTGTTTCGGCAAAGCTGAAAACGGCAAATGAAGCAAACAAAGAGGTTCTAGCAGGTATCTAATATCTACCAGACACAGACAAAAGTTAATCGGTCAAAAAGAACACGAATAGTTCAATGACCGTTTTCAATTCGATCGTTTGATTCCACCTCACCCACTAACACCTGACACCCACGCCCCCCCCCTTCAACACACCCTGACACGCACAAACAAACACTCTCTCACGCAGCACGCAGAAACACACACATCACATGCATATACACACAACTCATCAACCCCCCCCCCCCCTCACTCCCCCTCCCCGACTTCACCCGCTCCCCATTCATCATCCCCATGAAAAGGCTAGAACATCCATAGCAGCAGGGAGGCGACTCCATAAATCAAAGCGGGAAGCCGACTCCATAAATCAAAGAGGGAGGGCGGCTCCATAAATCAAAGAGGGAGGGCGACTCCATAAATCAAAGACAAACCTAAATCAGACAAACACAAATCAAAAACAAACATCAATAAAAGAGAAAGCACAATGGGAAAGTTTCATTAACACAATATAACTACAGTCTTACTTAGTCATATATTCATGAATTCCCACCACTCAACATGGGTTATAGCCAAGCGGCAAACGCACTCGGCTTCCATTCTGGAGATCCGGGTTCAATCCTCAACTCGGCGTCTTTCTTTTTGCTCCACCTAAGCCGGCCAACCTAAACTTCAATAAAACACGGCTCCCTTATATACGTGTTAAACATGCCACTCACGATCTGCCAAAAAGGCTTTTAAACATGCAGCCTTATGTGTTCACGCGATTAATATATAGATATATATATATATATATATATATATATATATATATATATATACAGAATATATATATATATATATATATATATATATATATATACAGAATATATATATATATATATATATATATATATATATATATAGAAATACTTTTTGAAGACAACGAAACTGTTGTTGTCATTAATGTATCCAGATATATACAGGCAGCACTCGCGCAAAAGACTTCTTACCATTTGGACGCAATCGATCCATTAAGGACCTATTACATGGATACATAGTCTAGATAGTGTATACATATTTTGAATATTTTGAGTTTCCGAGGTAAAGCACTGAATTGTAAGGTTTACTTTTCTATTCGAATCATTTCATTTTCTGCATTTTTTTAGAGGAAAAGTCTTCTGTCGTTCAAGCAGTAGAAATAAATGTGCAGAGAGTTTTCATAGTACTTTGCGATGACTTATGTATTTTTAGGGGGGCACTTTTTCAATTGTTGAAGAAGAGAAAAGTTAGATTGAACAACTGATGCCCTTCAAAAGTATACAATTGTTATACAATTTCAATTATTTACAGTGTGTTCTGGTTTCATTCATTTTAAACTTTTTTTTGATAAAATTTTGTAATAAAGAAATAAATTTTTTAAGATGAGATGAAATAATTTATATAATTTTGGGATTAAATTGCTCCTTCGCAGAATCTGGAGACGCACAATTTCTCCTCCTACTACTGCAGCCTTCCAAGCAGCAAAAAATTTTGCAGACAGTTTTTATAAAACATTGCAATCACTCTTTTTTTGTTCGGTGGACGGCTTGATGTGCTTTAATAATTAAGTGGTCTATGTGGTGTCGTAGTGATCAGAGACTTGAAACAATGACTCTGACGACTTTTTAGTATACTTGCGTTGCTTGACACAAAAAATTATCATCTCTCGTTAACTGACCTTGTCTCTGAAGTCGATGGATTTTGTCTTTGCGATGTTATTTGAGTAGTTTTTAATTTGTATTATATAAATTTTTTAAATTTTACTGTAAATATGTTTGACGACTGCTACTGAGAAGCTAAGTCTTGGCTTAAATAATTACCTCCAAATCATCTTGTTCCAAAACATAGATCCAATTAGCGATACAAGGACTATAAATTTATGATGATAAGTTTTTCTGCTTGAGGAACCCCATTTTCCCGCTTGATTTATTCCCAGAGCAACTCCTCATGGTCAATTTGCTCCAAATTACCTAAGCACTTTTGTTGTTGTTGTTGTTGTTGTTGTTGTTGTTGTTGTTGTTGTTATAGTTTCGAGTTCGAAGATTCGCAGCTGGCTGATGCTAAAAAAAATCACTTGTTTCTGCTTAAGCCGCATTCACATTCTATTTAACATGAGCAGATGTTATTTTCTGAAACTTTCTCAATAACAAATCTCCACGTTATCTTCAGAAGTCGATAACTGGGGCCAGCCAGCTTGGTAAATTCCAACTGATTGTTCAAACGATTCATCGTGTTTTTGTTTTGAACGGAAAATCTCCACGAAACTTGTCGGTTCTATTCTTAGGCCACACAAGAAATTTTCATTTTCCGTTCTGACCCTCGTAGTCTGCAGGAATTGTAGAACCTTCTAAACTGTTCATGCTTAGGGAATTTTGCTGCAAAAAATAAATCATTCAGCCGCAGAAAGAAAGGAAGAGGTCATATATTGTTTATCCAGAGCTGATGTGCATAAAATTCTATTTTGTTTCCAGTTACCCGCTGGGCCACGCTCTTCAATTTTTCGAGAGTCGTTAGTCATCCATTTACCCGAGATGTCAGCTCTCGAAAATAGACGCAGTGAAATTTGTACTTGAGAACTGGACTCAACAAAGATTTGTAAAGGCCAGTTTCTAAAGCAATTTTGAGTTCAATGGAGTACTCTCCTGAGAATATAAAAGACATTGTTTGTTTTCTTCTGTTTAGTTTCATAATTGTTGTGGCAGTTCATATCAGTACTCATGTTAACTCCTAGGTCTTCTTTGATAATTGTGCATTGCCGGAGTGGCTCATCCTGGAGAAAAAAAAACAAACAACGAAAATTCATTTAAAAATTTCAAATTTTCGGCAAATAAGGATGCCGACATGAAAGTTTGCAATGTCGTTTGCATGTTTTTCTGTAGTCCCCTAATAACTATGATTGACATCATTAAGCTTTGATCAATGAAATTATATGTTTTTTCGTAATCAATCACGTCTGCTTAAACGCAAGCATAGAACTTTCCTCATTTTGATTGCTTGTCACGTTGATTTTGATTGTTTCGTTAAGATGACAAAACTGACTTGCGGTAGTTTTCCGAAATTTTAATTTGGAAACGTTGATCAATTTTTCCTGTGAACATTATGAACAGACAACAGAACAATTTTTCTCCTATAGGAACTTGGGTCTTTCCCATTATACGCCCCTCCTCTCTTAGTGGTCAGATATTCTATAGCCCCCCTCCCAATCATGGTAGTTATAATAGGGGCTATAATGGGGGGACTATGAGAGAGACCCAGAACTTGGATCTGTTTTTTTGTGGATCATTATTGTACAAATGTTGGGTGTAAGATAATTTACAATGTTGGGAAGTGAACTGGAAGTCCCTGCATAACAAAGATTGAGCAATTGCAAAAAATGTCAATTGCGATGAAATTTTTCTTTATACACTCGTTTGTTATGCAATCTGGTCCTCCAACTTTTCATTATTAAGAGTTCATTGGTTTTCCTTTATTGTAAATGGATTTTTAGACTTCAAAAGCACTTCCGGCTATTGAAAGTGTAATAAAGGTTCCCTCACATTTCAGCCTGTATAATTTTTATTTAGATATTGTTTTCTGTCATATGAAGAAAGCCTCCGAAGCCTTAAATGTAATTAATTTTCCTCTGCAGGTCACAATTTTTGTGCCAGGACTCTTTTTTTAGTGGATTCTGTTTTAAAGATTACACCAGTTTCCTGATTGAATCCATGTTTTTCTATCTATTTTACTTTTCTCTTAAGGTTGAATTCATTTAGAAAACTGCGATCCCTCCTGGACCCTGTGTCTGTATTCGGCTTTCAGTGGCTCGTGCAGCAAGTACAATTCTTTACTAAAGCAACTTGATTTTCTTTTCGATTTCTCTTATTTAGATTATTTGATTTCCTCTCAACGTCATTGAAGAAGAATATTGAATTGAACGCCAGATCTCTCTGATAGATTTACAAATGGCCTTCAAAACTTCAATTACCTCCATAGTATTTATTTGAATCAATTTAGGAGTTCATTTATTTGAAGTGGCGAAAGTTATATGAGGCGCAAAAAGTATATGATCGTCCGGTAAGTTTTTTTTGCAAAATCTCCGGACGTACAATTTTTCCTCCCACTTGCAACAGCCTTCGATGCACCAGGAATGGTAGTGAGAAAGACAGTTTCCACAAAACAGAGTGATATCTCTCCTGTGTTTGGGGCTGGTGGGGCAATCTTTCAACCTATGCTGGTCAAAGAATATCAAATTTTGCAGAAAAATTTTTGTCAAAGTATTTTTTCCAATAATTTCCTTCTTCTTTAAGGTAGTGTTCTTTTTTTGGAAAAATAGATCGCCTTATAAATGCTGAGGCCATGGGTTGCTGCCGGAAAAACAATTGAATTTTTTTTCAACAATTGAATTGTTTTTCAGCGTCATTAAGCCTTTCAAAAATTAACTGTTCAAGTCAAGTTAAGTCTGCAACAAGGGCCGTATTCACAGCCTTTTTGCCAAAGCTCTCGTCGTCCACGTGTGAATATTATTTGACTCTATATCAGCTTCGTACGACTTCAGGATATTCGCCTTGGCTCGGCATTTGGGAGGAAGGGAATGTATGTGGTACAGGATGTCTCGGATGGGATGGTTTCGGCGTAGTATGTGACCAAGATGGGTTGTTCTTGGTTTTGCAATTTGTTCTGAATGGGGGTTTGTCTTTTCATATAATACAATTGCTCGTTTTTGACAATTTTTGGGTAGTGTATGTCTAGACAGGCTCTGAGTTGTCTTCTGTGGAAGGAATCTAATCCCTTGGTACTATCGTGCTATTGGTACACTAAGTTGAACAGTTGTATAATAGGATGAATTTAACATAGACGTTGTGAATGCACATTTGGTTTTCACGTTTATGAGTTTGCTTTTCCATATTGTTCTGAACTCAGACATGGAGAGTTGGGCTAGATGTTTCCGCCGACTGATTTCAGCTCCTTCATCAAGAATGGTACCCAGTTTTTTGATCTTGCGTAGATCTCTATTTTTGTGGTACTGAAATATCTCTTTCTTTTGATGATTAACGCATAAGTTGTATCTGGCAAGTACATCTGCTGAAACTTTGCAGATTTCATCTGCTTCCTCCTGGGTACTACAGATTATAAACTCAGTAAAACTGTAGTTCGAGAATTTAATTCATCTATAATGATAAAGCAACGTATAAGTATAGCGTCTCTATATTAATGATCAATGCAACAAGTGAAACTTAGGCGGCAAGGTTTTTTCGATGCTCTTTTACTGGTTTTTGTACGATGTTATTGACGTAAAATCAGTTGGTATTCAACCGGCAATTGTCTAGAAAACCTAAAAATATTAAGCTGAAAACCACCTCAGTTGGTACATATCGTGGTTATATTTACTTAGAATTAGGTTAATTGAATTTTTTCGGAACTTTCTACGTATATTAGAACGTATTTAATTCATTTTTTAAAGTTTAGAAAAACTCGATTCTGATTGGCTAATAATTCCTCCATTTACTACGTAACATCCTCCGGTCCGGAAGATGTTGGGAAAACTGGTACAAGTTTTACAAGCGGGCGGACGAGTGAACCGGTCGACGTACGTAAAACGGCGGAGCGCGCGACGCTATCGGAGCCGTAACGGAGTTCCACAATCCGAGCGGTTGGGTAGTAACCCCTAGGGTTGGTTTCCTCTACTATCCAAACCAACTCACCGGTCTTAAGGTGTTGCTCGGCAGGCGTCTGCCACTTAAAGCGTCGGTTCAGCGTCGGTACGTACTCTTTGATCCAACGGGACCAGATCGCATTAGCGTACGACTGCGCACGGGTGTAACGTTTACGATGGTCAAGCTCATTATTGCCGACAACAGACGGAATACCGGTAGAGTATTCTCCTAAAAGAAAGTGGTTGGTGTTAAAGCGTTCAAATCGCACGGATCGGCGCTTACGGGTGCTAAAGGACGCGAATTGAGAGCATTCTCCACGAGACAAAAGGTAGTATGCAGTACCTCATCCGTGAGGCGACGCGTGCCAAGAATAGTATACAACACGCGCTTGAAGCTGCAAACCAACCTCTCCCAGATACCACTTTGATGTGGTGCGCTGGGTGGATTGAATCTCCACTTTATGCCTTTGTGAGCAAGCTCAGCTGCAATGTTGACAACGTTCCACTTTTCAATACTTTCTCGGAGTTCTTTCTCCGCTCCAAAAAAGTTAGTGCCATTGTCTGACCAAATCATGGCAGGTGTACCCCTACGTGACACAAACCGCTCAACTCCCATAACCCAAGAACTGGTGTCCATGGATGTAACTATCTTGACATGGACAGCGCGAGTAGTGAGACAGGTGAATAGGAAGCCCCACCTTTTCTCAGTAGTACGGCGGACAGTAACATAGAATGGCCCAAAGTAGTCGACGCCAGTGTTCG
Organism: Convolutriloba macropyga; assembly: GCF_964194025.1. NCBI lineage: Eukaryota > Metazoa > Xenacoelomorpha > Acoela > Convolutidae > Convolutriloba > Convolutriloba macropyga. The sequence goes on from NC_134472.1 coordinate 56,949,662, forward strand.
CGAAGGGAGGCGACTGGTAAGCAAGTCTCTCTTTAGGTAAGTCGGACATGATTGGTTGCATAGTAACAGCTTGAAGTTCTCGGCATCTCAGGCAGTGTGCTTTGATGGAACGTAAAGAAGATCTTAGTTTCAGTACTGTATAGTGTTCCTGCACAATTGATCTTAGGTATTCAACGCCTTGATGAAAATGCTTTACGTGGGTATGTTCAAGGATCAATTTTACAAACGGATGACGTGCATCCAAGATGATTGGGTACTTTACGTTAAACCCAACTTCAACTAACCGCTTGATGCGGCCCGAGGAGCGGATTAGCCCATTTTGACTAATAAAAGGTGGATGTGGAGCAATTCGGCTACTCCGTTTAACAGATTTATTGTCAAGAAGATCTTTTCTTTCGGTTGCAAAAGGCTCTCCTTGTACCAAGTTCTGTAGATGACGTTCGGCTTCGTCAAGCTCAGTAGGGTCAGTAATGCTACCATCGAGGTTACGGTAGCCGGCATGTTTTGGCAAAAGCCGGAGAACGTATGCAGCAATGCGCAAGTAATTTTGATAAGAACTAAACTTATGAAACGGAAATATTGAAGGAACGGGAGTTATCTGTTTTTTGACAGATGTAGTCAAAGATACAGTGTCTTCTATAGTGACTGCTTGGTTGACGACAAATTTGATGGTTTTAATGACGTTTTTGTTCGGCACAAACGGGAAACGTGAATTAGTTAGGAAACGTGGACCTTTGACCCAACTGCTTAGTTGCAAAATCTCAGCGGACATTCCACGTGTGCCAGCGTCAGCTGGATTATCTTTAGTTGCGACGTGGTTCCATTGTTCAACGCTGGTATACTCCAAAATTTCACAAACGCGGTTTGCAACAGAGATTGGTTGCTTTTCATTAGAGTTTATCCACTGAAGAACGGTCGTGCTGTCTGTCCACATGAAAACTTGGTTAACAGTTATAGTAATTGCCTGAATAAATTCGTCCTTCAGCCGAGCGGCAAGTAGAGCTGCTTGCAACTCCAGTTTTGGGACCATCATTACTTTCATTGGTGCCACGAGCGCTTTTCCCAAAACAAACGCAAGCTCTGTTTTTACCTTGCCCGTAAGAGTTGTTACTCGGGCTCGAAGAAATGCGACGGCACTAAAAATATCCTGGGAACTGTCACCTGTCACCGAACGTGTGCAATTCTACATTATCAAAGGGTCCAGTAAAATATTCTCGAGCAATTTTGATGTTCTCAAGCTTTGGTAAGTCCGCACTCCAAGCCAAAAATCTTTGAGCCATGTCCTGTGGGAGCTCGTTGTCCCATTGCTGTCCTGTGACACGCCAGATGTCTTTTAAGAGCAGTCGCGCACCGACGGTAAACGGTGCGACCAGACCAATGGGGTCAAAGACTTTCGAGACAAGACTTAGGACCAAACGTTGCGTGAAGGAATTGGTGATAGCGCAGCTTGTACCCCTACTCACAACTAAAGTGTCATTAGTATGATCCCATTTTAACCCTAGCACATGCGATGAATCCTCCTGACATGAAACAATAACCTTGGGCTCAGTAGATTGAGAGGAACCATCAATTCGGTCAGCCAGATTTGGTAAATTGCTTACGAACTTTGTAAGCTTGAACCTACCGAGATGGAGAAGATGTACCAATTCCTTCGATCTATTGATGGTTTTCTCTGGAGACTCCACTGGGTCAAGACAATCGTTCATGTAGAAGTTTTCAAAGACGGCTTTTGCAGCTTCGGGGTAGAACTTGGCCTTGTCTCTCGCAGTGCGTTGTAATGCACAGTTGGCGCATGTGGGCGAGTCTTTAGCCCCGAATATATGGCGCGTATATTGATACACTACAACGTTTGTTGTGGGGTCCTCCCGCCAAAGAAAGCGAAGTGATGGTTGGTCTGATGGTAACACGCCAACCTGTAGAAACATTCCCTCGATGTGGGCGGAGACGGCATATGGATGTTGTCGGAAGCGAAGAAGTACGTAAATAAGATTGTGGAGCAGATCAGGGCCAGTGAGCAAAGATTTTCAGTGAGGCGCCATGAAATTTTGCTGCTCCATTGAGCACCCTGCGCACCTTACCTGGTTTGTTCGGGTTTAAAACCAGGTGGTGGGGTAGGTACCACTCTTTATCAGACCGGCTCTAAACCTTGTGAGCGTCCGGAACCTCAATTACATACCCCTAATTTAGGTCTTCCTTGATGGTACTAGTATGATTCTCTCTGAGGTCTTCATCCTTGGCCAAACGTTTTTCGAGCGATTTTAGTTGCACAAGGGAGGAGAAGTAATTATTTGCGAGCTGGATGTTGTCTGCTGCCCACAGCATTCCGACATCGTATCTCAGGCCATTGTGTTTGTTGGTACTCTCAAAGATCTCGTGAGCCCTTGCATCTGCTGCAGATCTGGAGTCGACCTGCTTGTTTGCCCCGAATGATTCAATGTCGTACCATGACTTTACTTGACTTGCTAACTCATTGTCATGTTCGGTATTCACTTTAAAGCACGTTGAGTTTAAACAAGAACTTGATGGTAACGGACCGCTTAAGACCCAACCTATGGGTAAGCGTACGGCAACGGGTGAACGCTTCTCATCGGCAGAGAAGTATTCTAACGGGCGGATGGCATGATAGACATCTTGTCCGAATATCATCTCAATGTCTTTATAGGAATATGTCACGGGATCAAGGACCGCTAAGTGTGGGTAAGTCTCTTGCAGGGCCTGTACATTAATTATATCAGAGCCGACGTTCAGACTCTCTTTAACGAAAGGGTTGATGGTAAATGGTTCGAAATCTTGATGTTCTCTTGGTTTCACAGTAACATCAACAATCCTAGTGTCAACTACTTCTTCGGTATTAATACCCTTGATAATTAGCTTTAGTGCTTTACCGTGCAAACCGAGTCTATCTGCGAGACTACCGGCCACCCAAGAGTTACTGCAAGCGGTATCACACAATACTAAAGCCTTGGTATCTAAACCGGACGAATCCAACCGCAATTCCGTTACCTGAAGGAGCCCCTTAACATCAGTAACAGATGACATTGTTGTGGTCTTATTAGACGGCTGTTGACTAGTAGTTGCTTTACTTTGACCTGTGTTGCCAGAAGACTGGATAGTATTGGGATTTGTTGACTGTCTTGTTGAGAAAACCCTATCTGCTCCATGCAATAGTGAGTTATGCGAACTATTACACTCCTCTGCTCGGCACTTTCTTGGCTGAGGGCACTGGCGGAACGTGTGCTTGTCCCTTAAGCACGAAAAGAAAAGTTTGTTATCCGCCACCAACTTAGCTCTCTGGGTTGGAGTCTTTTCCTTGAAAACTCGACACTCCCATAGCCGGTGGTTACCTTTGCATACAATGCACCAAGAGTAAGTGTTTGTGGAAGAAGATGGAATTTGCTTCTTTGTGTCCCTTTGTTGTGAGTTTGATGCAAACACTTTTGAGGTTGTTTTGGTCTTTGTTACTGAAGTGATGTTCTCTTCAGGTTTGGCCTTGGTTGCGCTTTGTTTCATAAGATCATGGGCCTCAGCCTTTTCTGTAAGCCAATCGTTAAAGTCAAGGAGGGTAGGCTTAACCCAGTGCTTCTTAACCGTAAAGAGTGACCATGACTCTTTCAAGTTTGTTGGTAACTTCTGTACCGCTTGGTTAAGTAGGGAAGCGCTCTTCAAGTCAGCATCATATTATAGTGACTTGAAAACCCCAACGAGGCTGGATATGGCTGCAGAATAGTTAATGATGTTATCACTGTTGTGCATTTTAAGAGGAGGAAAGTTGCTTAGTTTATCCAAGTGTGCACTTACGACTGCCTGTGGCTGGCCAAATTTACGTTCCAAAGTCCTTAGTGCATCCTTGTACATTAAACCACAGTAAGCAAACTCGGCGGTTGCAATCTTTGCTTTACCGGTGACGAGTGTTTTAAGGTATGTCAATTTAACGTCATCAGTGAGCGACTGCGAGTCAATCGCGCTTTTGAATTGACCATACCACTCATGCCATTTTAATGGGTCGCCATTAAACTCTGCAAGTTTCCACTCGGGCAAAGGGTCGTTTCTCTTGCTTGTTACTGCATCAGCTAATTCCCTAATCAATGACGCATTGTCCGGTATCGGAGGGGCAGGTGCAGACACCTGCGGACCGCTCAAACTCAACGGAGTGGGCCCAACATAGGGGTATGTTTGCTGAAAAACCGGAGTGGCTAGACCAGGTACAACATTACTAGGTAGTCGCGATCAGGTTTTCCTGCTGTGCACCTGATGGTGATTGCATATCAATCAAAGGGGCGAATTCTGATAAATCCGTAGTGGAACATAAGTGCTTGATGGTGCGATATGGGTGTGTACATTTGGAGGCAGACTAATCACAGTGGTTGTGTCTTGATTGACTATTGACGGTCTTTGCTGTGGAAACCGCCAATGACTCATATTTGGCACAAAGTTTTGGCCAAATGGGATATTGGACATATTTGGGACAGATGCAGCAACGGAACGTACAGCTTTGTGTACTGGGTTATTATTATTCTGGAAAGTGTTGTTGACGAGAGGAGGATTAATCAAAGGGGCGTGTGGGATGGGATGGGAGCAGTGAGGTTAGGTGCGAAGAGTGGGTTTGGAATGAGAAGGACGTTAGGATGAGCGGGTTCGGAGTTGTGCTGTTGAATGTTTGGAGTTGGTGGTGCGCTTGGGTACAGGGGAAGCTTTATTGCGGGAGCTGGATAATTTGTTGTCGGAAAAGGAGGAAGAGTGGCGTTTGGTGCTCGGGGGACAAAATTAATATGTTGTCGGGGGCATATACGCTGGGCTGAATTATTCTCGGGCGGACTTGATGTTTCAGGTCCCCTGGATTGCGAAATTTGAAGTTGTGCGTTGGGAAAAAATTCGTTTGCAATATTCTAATTTTCTTGTGGTGCGAACGTCTGTGGTAGAATGGGCTGTTGAATGGGCGGTGAAGAAGCCCCTGGGGCGCGTACAGAAGGCGGCTGACTATCCGCTGTTCCTTTGTTAGTTATGCTTGGGAGCGCCGTGCCTTGTTGGCCTGTTTGATTCATTTGCGCCCTTAGGTGCGCCTGGTACAACGCCTGTGTGTTAGCAGCAGCCAAAAAATTTTCAGGTGGAGTATAATAGGGGTCGAGTTGCTGCAAGGTCTCATTGCTTAAAATGTAATTGCCTCGACAATTTTTTGGAATAGAGTGCCTTGAAATTTCAGTGTTCTGATCTTCCACTGTTTTGCCGTTGTTGTGGCTAGGACATTCTGGAGGGTCAATCATAACCTGTGGTTCACTAGTTTTCTCCTCATTGTGAAAACTTAAAGCAAGTGAGGTGTTGATCCAGTCTTGGACAGCCTTTTCACTTCTCATTGAGCTCCTGGCACTTGCAGTTGTTTCAAATTGGCTACCTTTAGAAACGGCGTCCAGCAATTCAAATTCTTGCAGAGTTGCCTCTGCCAAACGTTTCCTGTTGTTTTCCTCCAGTTCATCTAATTCCATTTGCTTTTTCTGTTTAGCAAGGCGAATGGCTGCCTTATTCTGTTTTTCAACTACTTCGCGCTTCATTTTAGCAATTACGTAATAATGTTTGCGCTGACTAGATGTTTTTGACGAGGTCATAATTGAGGGAAGTCTAGAAAGAATGGGAGCCCTTGGAAATCACTCACTTTATCATCAGCAGAGTTGATGTAGTTTCGTGCTGAAGTGAGTATCTTGTCATTCTTAGTTGTCATTGCCTCTAAATAAGACTCTAATGAAGGAACAAGTGCGCTCGGATCCTCTGTTTTTCCAGCAAATGCAATTAGGTCCTCATTTTTGTCTACAACAGTCATAAATGCTTCGTTGCACTTTGTTACTAGGCGTTCAACTTTCACTCGCCTACTTTGACTATTTATACAATGAAGAATATCTTCATGTATAGCATGCAATTCAGCTTCTGGCTTTGACCTGGCAGCGTACAACTTTTTGACTTTTTGATCAAGACTATTAGACATCACGATGTTATTATTTCCAAATACCAGCAAAACTACAACTGCACACGATTATCTTTTATAAGCACTCTCCAAACAAATCAAACCAACACAAAACAATCCCCACGCAAAAAGGCAACAAACACAGCACACTGTAGACAGTCTGTAAAACAAACCACCCAAAGAGCAGAAAAGGTCGTCGAGCACACAGTGCCCAGCATAAACAGAAGTGGAGCGCTGAACGCTATGCGGTCAACGCGGGGAGAGATAAAAGGACAAACGGGAAGTCGAGCGAGGAACGCGCGACAAAACGGAAACGTGACGGACGGGAAGTCGGGCGAGCAACGCAAGACGCAACGGAAACGGGACAGACAAGAAGTCGCGCGAGCAGTGCGCGATGGAACGGAAACGGGACGGACGGGAACTTGAGCGAAAAACGCGCAACACAACAAAACGGGACGATGGGGAAGAACGGGGGTGGAAAGGAGGTCCGAAAGAACTATGTTAGCAGACCACAGCAAAAATTAAACCAAACAACCTAGCCGTAACTCCAGAACAAACTTAAGTCACACCCTAGGAAGAAGGAGAGAAGCTACTGCAAGACAATCTAGCATAGTTCATTATGGGGCTTAATACAACAATAAATTAATTAGCGGCAATGCGGTAGTACACTAAAAGGATGAAAAGGTCGAGGAATTTACAAGCCGTAACTCCAGAATAAACTTAAGTCACATCCTAGCAAAACCCAAACCACAACAAACAATCAGCATATTAAAGGTAATAAACAAACTACAGCAAAATTGAATAAACTACAATAGTGTATTTCTAGACTAAGACAGTTGGAAAAGTCAAGAAACAATTCAGCCGTAACTTGAGAATGAACTTAAGTAACATCCTAGAAGGCAACAAGACCAAATCAACTAGCAATCATACAGGTACACACAAACATTAAGCAGCAAAATCAATATACTACAACAGGAGGGCTAGTAAACAGGTAAAGTTGAAAAGTCAAAAGACAATCCAGCCGTAACTCGAGAAAAACTTAAGTGACAACCTAGAAATCTGTAAGACCTAAACAACAAACCAGCATATTAGCATACTCAGCATACTACAGCAAATACATCAACATACTTCGTCACATATGACATACTACATCTAAATCCGGAAAAGTAGCGAACATTTGGGAGAGCAAAGTTCTTGAAAAAAAAACAAAACACGGCGAATTGAAAAGTTAAAGTCCGAAAAGGACGTGGACGAAACGGCACAAAACTAGCGACGAAAAAAGAGTTAGCGGAATTCGATGAAGTTTCTGTACGCCGGAGGTTGTGAAAATTTTCACAAATTTTTCTGTGTAATGAGTTTCACTCAATTAACGAACCCGCCGTACTGAACTTTATTGCTGCACGTGTATTAAGACTTGCCAAGTCTTGGCCAAGTCTGACAAGTCTTAAATGTGTTAAGATCATAGCTCTGAATCAGTACTGATATCTAGACTTTGAATAAGACTTGCCCAGTACTGATATTGACTTGGCGTTCAGTACGGGCTTCTTGTTGGAGAAATTGATTTTTGACAACCTTGAACCTTGTCAAAAATTTATGCTTTTGTCCAAATTTTTTTTCTATTTTTGGCCAATTTTTTTGCGATTTCTTGAAAACAGAACGGTAATCCACTAAACTGGAAGGTTTTAAACTCGAAAATACGGTTTATCAATATTCAGTTACATTTTTCTAAATTTTTTGAATTGCATCAAAATTGACCAAAAATTTTCAAAACTGAACAATTTAGCATAATATTCTATCAAATTTTTCTATATCAGAAGTTATTTTTTGCTATACGAACCAACTGTATCAATTTTTTCTAATTTTTGGTAAATCGGACAAAAATTTTCAAAATCGATGTTTTTTGTCTCAAAAGTTAGGTTTGCAGGGGCCCCTTTCCTATTTTTCCTCAATGAATTGTTATATTTTACTACACTATGCGATATTCAAAAAAATAGTTAACGGGTTGGGTTTCTTGCCGTCTAGATTCGAAAAAAAAATTACTGCAATAGAGTTTGCGAAAATTTTTGTCTTACAGTTTTCTGAAGGAAGACAAAAATTCTTCGCACTTCATACGAAACCGTTCCAGTTGCTGATTTGCTGAAATTCTTTCCTCGTCTACCAGTTTTGCTCTTTTGACGATGAAACTCCATATGCACCGTGACTGTAAGAATTATGAGGGGATATTCTTTTTAACAACACGCGTAGTGCTTCAATTGAAAACTCTCCCATTCAAATATGGTGGATTTTAGCACAGCAATCCACCCAGGGGGTCTCCTTCCACCATCCACCACATCTTGTGCTCCTGGGTTCATTATCGCTTCTATTTCCGCGTCATTTTTTTGACAGAAATGAGGTCTTCAGAATCGGACGCTGTAGGGCCAAGATCCCGAACGTCCAAGTCCTGTTTAGGATATGAGGGAACTTCAGGAGTCGAATTAGATTCCAATTTCGGCTGTTGATCTGAGAGATTGACAGGTTGGTTTAAATTGGGTTCTAAATCAGCCTGTGTCTCTGAGGAACCGCCGGGCGTCAAATCGGTTTCTAATTGGTGGAGCTTGCTGTCATAAAACGATTCCTTGATTAGGGGAGCAACTATAGTATCTCGATTGTTGTCGGACGACTCCGAGGAGGAATGGTCGGATACTGATCTGGACCATTTTTGAGACGGGGTGTTAATTTCAACGGAAGACAAGGAACTTATGGACACATTGTGGTCAAAAGTTAAATAATTTTCCGAACCCAAAGAAGATATCTCGACACTTTCTCTATCTGTAGGGTGATACTTCTCGGAAAAAGTTGTGGCCCGAGAACATTGTCGCGTTTAGGTACATAATCAGGGTCAATTTAATAAGTTTATCACAATAATTTGGCTAAATTTCAATGTTCGGCTTAGGGCGCGGCATCATATAAACTCAGTAAAACTGTAGTTCGAGAATTCAATTCATCTATAATGATAAAGCAACGTATAAGTATAGCGTCTCTATATTAACGATCAATGCAACAAGTGAAACTTAGGCGGCAAGGTTTTTTCGATGCTCTTTTACTGGTTTTTGTCTGATGTTATTGACGTAAAATCAGTTTGTATTCAATCGGCAATTGTCTAGAAAACCTAAAAATATTAAGCCGAAAACCACCTCAATCGGTACATATCGTGGTTATATTTACTTAGAATTAGGTTAATTGAACTTTTTCGGAACTTTCTACGTATATTAGAACGTATTTAATTCATATTTTAAAGTTTAGAAATACTCGATTCTGATTGGCTTATAAATCCTCCATTTACTACGTAACACAGATGAAATCAACGTCATTTGTGTACTCTAGATAACTTGGGAGGCTTGGGATGGGTTTCTTATAATAATCATGGCCATGTAGGTTAGGTTTTATCTTACCATACCTCAGTTAGGGCTGTTTGTCTGGATCTCTTTTTCCAATTCTTTCAATGCTTCGTCCAGATATACTGTAAACAGCTTTTGTGATAAGCCGTCTCCTAGTGGAACTCCTTTGTTTGTGCTGAAAGTGTCTCCCGGTTGCTTACCGGCCTCGACCTTTAATTTTGTGTCTGTGAGTAGAAGTCTGATTAGGCTCAGGTCCCATTCTGGAACTCCTTTAGAGCGAAAAATATTGATTAGCTTGTCTATCAAAACGTTGTCGAAGGCTTTGGACATATCAATTTCAACGCAATATCCGTTGAAGCCTTCTGCTAGAGATCCTGCAACCAGATATTTGTGCGCTAGCACAATGTCGCCCGTTTATCTTCCACTACGGTAAGCAAATTGTGTGTTCGAGAGGGAGCTTTCAGTTATTGGGTTTCTTCTTTGAAGTATTATCTGAGATAAGAGTTTCCTATATGATGAGAGGAGGATAACTGGTCGGTGATTTTCAGGTTTGCTTGCATCTTTTCCCGATTTTTCGATTGGAACAGGGAAACCTTCAGTCAAAACCTAGTCACTCCCGACGATGAGCTCATTAATTTCGAAGTTAGCGACATTATTTTCTCTTTTTTGAGATCTTCGATGGACACACCGACTGGGTCTGGTGCTTTCCTGTTTTTGAGCTGTTTTCTGGCAACTTCACCTCTTCTTAAGTCACTAGCTTTTTGAAACTTGGAGCGCAAAAAGAATTGTTGTCCGTGGTGAAGGCCTCTTTGAAGTATGTAGTTAGCTTCTCAATTAGTACTTCAAGTTTTTTCCGTTTCCGTTTGAAAAGAATCTTCTTGATTGCTAGCGCAGCTTGTGCATTATCTTTAGCGTTCATTATTTCGTTTGCTTCATTTAGTAGAGCTTCACTCTCCTGGTGTCCAACTGTTCTTTTTACACACATACTGACTCTGTTTCTTTGTTTTCTCAGTTGATCTATTTTTGATGGATCATTCGTTTGGGACAACTTCTGCCTAATTAGCGTTTTCTTGTTTCAACACGTGATCTACTTCAAGGGGTCTTTTAGGAGTTTTTTTTGCCTCGCTCAAGCTCATTTTCCCTGTGAAGGATTACCACTAGTCTGTGTCGACACTGAAAACATTATAAATTCTTGCGTTTATTATTGAATGTTTTCTTCGTACTTGGAGCATTATACAGTCTGTTTTATTATAGACCTTCTTCTTGCTTATTAAACCTTTCCAAGTTGTGATGTGACAGGCCCGGTGGTGGAAATACATGTTCGCAGCTATTACGTGATTATCTGAGAAAAATTGGTGAAGAAAATCTCCATTCTGGTTTCTTGGGCCCTTCCGTTTGAGCCCATACAGTCGTCGCTGTTAGCTTGCTTCCCCATTTTGGCATTGAAGTCACCAGGGATAACGAAGTCCGTTCCTTTGAACTTATCTACAGTGGTTTTCAGATCCTTGTGAAACTTCTCTGCAAGGGTGTCATCTTTCGCCACCAATCCCATATGGGTTGCGTAAGAGTTTATCACCACAAGGTTTTTTCTTTTCTCTTCGAAAAGCACATGTCGCGTTTCGATCGTACGTTTCATGCCCCATTTGTTTGCTTTCTTCGGGGTCAGATAAGCAATTCTTGGGGTTACCTGGTCGAAATTCCCGACTTCAATGTGCTTCTTTACTGCGAAACCCAGTCCGTGTTGGGTTTTTGTTCTTCTGAAAGTCAAAAATCTGTATTCGCCATTTTCTTGGTCTATGTGGTCACAGTTCGTTTCCTGCAGTCCGCAAATATCCACTTTCTTCTCCTCAAGGGTTGTTGTGATTTCTGGGATTTTCTTTAGGAGAACTCTAATATTCCGCGTGGCTATCCTAAAGCTTTGTTTTAGATTTGAATTCCTGAAGGAATTTCAACGGCCATCACACCGTTCATCCGCCATATGAAAAAGAAGAGAAGAAAACTGAATTAAGCATCAGATCACACTGACAAATTGTCCAAATTATTTACAGATTCAGAAAATGAACATATTAACTGTTCACTAAGCAGAAGAAGAAGATTGCACTAAGCATCAGATCACACTGACAAATTGTCCAAATTATTTACAGATTCAGAAAATAAAAATTAAATTTAATTGTTTAAGAGTTTATAGAACTTTTGTAAAGCTGTCAAGTTTAAAAAGTGACTACAATAAAGAATATGGTCGGTTGATAAAAGAGTTTTCGCAAAATCTGCACACACATAGGTTTTTCTCCCATTGGTAACAACCTTCCATACAACAAAAATTATTGTGCAGTCCATTGGCATAGAATTTGGCAATTACTCTCCTGTGTTTTGGCGGGCAGTCTTTTAATCCATGTATATCATGAAGCATCAATTTGTATAAAAGCGTTTTGGTTGAGGTGTATTTGCTTACTCCGCACCAACTTTTCCAAAAAACTGCTTCTATTTTCCGGTAATGTTGTTTTATTTCGATTTCAAAAAATTCAACGACGTACGTCTCTAATCCGTAAGTTGAAGCTGGAAAAACAATTCAATTGAAGAGGTGTTGTGCTGAGTTGAAGCTTACCTTCTGTATATTTAGTTTTTGTTTTATTGAAGCTACTGACTGATAAGCTTTGTTCATTAGATGCTTTGTTCATTAGATGCATTAGATTTTTATCAGTTTTGTAAGCAGCAGGTTCCTATTTATGAAGTCAAATGCTTTTTCGTAGTCAATGAAGCAGGCATATTATTTGCCATTGCAGCTGATATTATGCTTGATTGCTTTTTTCAAGTGCGAAACTGCGTCGATTGTGGACAGTTTGCGTCTGAAATCATTTTGACTTGATGGTAGAATTTGATTTCGCTCGACCCATATTCGCAAACGCTGGTAAATGATACCCGTAAACAACTTGTACATGCAAGATTACAGACTAATGCCTCTGTAGTAACTTGGTTCTGTTTTGCTCCCTTTGGCTTTGTACAGTGGTTTAATATATGATAACTTCCAAATTCGTGGAACATTCTGCTCCGCAAAGCAGAGGTTAAGTAAATGGAATACGCATCTTTGCATTGACTGAAAACCTAATTTAATACTAGTGTTTGTTATTCCATCTGGTCCCGCTGCTTTACCAGCTTTTAATTTTGAAGCTTCGTCGGTAATTTCTTCCAGTGTTATTGGATCATTCAAATGTCCGGTACATTTCCAGTTCCCTCCAGTTCACCAAGCAGATTAATTCTTTTTCTCCAATTTTGATTGAATTTTTCGATTATTTTGGTTATTGATTTGAATGCTCATGTTATGTGATAAAAACGCAAATTGTTGCATCATATGAAAGAAAATGGCTAACAACCTAGAATCACTCAACATCAAAATAGACGACGAGAACACACTGTGACCCACGAGGGAACGAAATATAAACTTTTGTAATATTGTGAAAACAATGCCCTTCGGAGATTTGTTAATTTATGATGATGATGATGATGATGATGATTGTTTCATATGAGACAATCGAACTTTTACTCGACAATATAATGTCAATATTTTTTCGAACATTATCGAGTGTGTTCATTGGCGCGTTTCGGGTAATTTAGGACGCATGGTGACGCATATTACATGTTTAAAAGTTCAGATGAATATTTTCAGAATAATTTTGGTGCTTAATTCTCACAGGCTGTTTGACATCAACGTTCAGTGGGTTCAGACTTACTTCATTTTTATGGTCCGCTAATATTCAGAACAAAATTGTCCAATAAAGGCTATGCATTGAATCAAAGTTAATGAAAGCGGGCAAAAATGTACCCTTAAAAGGGCAGCAGATTAGACTGCCGATTGCTAGTCTTAGTTGTGCTGCTTTTTTCAGATAATGTCAATTGCAATTGCACAGTGTAAACATATTTTCGGACTTAAAGGTGATGTTGCGGGCAATGTCGCGTTTATTGACGAAACAAATATCGTTTACCCATCTGGGGCTAATGTTGTTCTTTACAACATTGACCAGAGAATTCAGCGCTTCATTTCTTGCTCGGAGAAATCAGAAGGGATAACGTCCATGGCACTCAGTCCAAATGGAAAGTTTTGTGCTGTTGCTGAGAAGGGCGCGAAAGCTACCATAACTATTTTTGACCTTCACAGCCTTCGAAAGAAGAAATTACTGTCACACACAGAACTGCAATCAACCGAGTTTGTGTCTGTTGCTTTTAGTCCAGATTCAAAGTATTTGCTTGCTCAAGCAGGGAAACCAGATTGGCAACTCATTTATTGGAACTGGGAGAAATCTAAAATCATGGCTAAAATTACTGCCAGTCAGAATCCTGCTAACGCAATACACCAGGTGAATGCATAATTTAAATCGAAATCACTTTTCATGTTTTTCTTTTCATTTTTTTCGTTACTAAGAATGCGAAACTGTATAGAGAACCTCAATTTCACCCCGTTGTCGGAGTTGAATTACCTATTATTTTTTCAAGTATTTTTTTCTTATGTATTTTTTTCTTTTTTCAGGTGTCATTCAACCCTCATGATAACACCCTTGTGGTGGCCATTGGTGATCAACAAATAAAACAGCTCAGATATACTGAAGGCGCTTTCAAACAATCAGGTTTTGTTAAAATTGAACCTGCAAACTATACAGCTCATGCATGGGCTGCAGAAGATCGCCTAATTGTTGGGACTGATCAGGGGAGACTTCTGGTTTTTGACAACGGAGAACTGAAAGTTAGTTCGATGTGAAATATAGGTTCAGATCCAACTTTGATCTCAACTGAATTGGACTGGCTTGCACTGATGAATACTCGCGGCTAGTTAATTGATTAATTATTGTTTAGGTTGACTACAGTGTTCATGCAGATATGCTTACACATGCAGACTACACTTCCAGGTGAGAAGGAGTTCCAATTTCATTATTTATACCTCTTATTAAAGACACCCCAAATATTTGCCATAATGTAGCCCCTTTATGGTACTATTATATGGCAGATTAGTTTCTGTGAGCTGGACGAGCTGTAAAAGAAGGAATCAAATTTTGCCAATTATACTTTATTGTTCTACAAGAAAATTCTACCAAAAGCAGTGAAGTATTTCCCAAAAACAAATGCTTACGGTAGCTGATGTTCTACAAATCAAATAAAAAACTGATCTCTTATTTGTAAACTTCAACAAGTCTGTTGCCAATGATAACGCTCGTAGGTTACGTTAGCTCAAAACTTTACAAAAATTATCTTGGGCTCAGGAGTGACACAGATGCTGGTAGCCACCTTGAAGGGCAGCATCCTCTTGATTTGGGCAGAGGCCACATCAAAGGAGTGGTGGCCTACTCTAAGGGATTCGCAGCAGCAGTGGAGGGCGGATGCACCATTCTATATGAGAAGATAGAGGACACAGGGTTCTACAAACGAACTAAGGAGATAAGGGTTAGCTGCCATTTCCCTCCAGTCTCATATAATTACTACTTGAAAGCATTTTGATTGCCGGTCGCTAATTTTTACTCTTTGTCCAGCTTCTATGTTTTTCTGGTTTTTCTGTTTCAAAACCTCTTTGGAAAGTCATCCATTTTACTTTTGATTTGCTTATTGAAGCGTCTACTGTCCAAATTTTCCATTAAGTAATGCACTTATGTTTGTTAATGACCCAAAATTTGTGTCTGTTTAGATACCCGTCGATGCAACTTCTGAAAGTCAGGGGTCTGGCTCTCAAGTTGTCAGTCATGAGATAAAACACCTGGTTTTGTCACCAGCTGAGGACATTCTCATAGCTAGTACTATTACCAACCAACTCTACCAGATCTCAATGTCGGGAGCCGATTTCACCAGAGTAAGTTCCTGTGGCAACTTCATGGAACGTTTTGATCAAAGTTCTGAGCGTATTGGACATTTTCCGTTCTACTTCAAAGATGAAACTGATAAAATTTACCTGTAGATTTGACAACATGATCGGGCATGTTTATAACCAGAACTTCTCGTTGTTCTATGTAAACTGAGGTGCCAAGAAGTTAAAATGGAACGTTTTGATCAAAGTTCTGAGCGTACTGGACATTTTCCGTTCTACTTCAAAGATGAAACTGATAAAATTTACCTGTAGATTTGACAACATGATCGGGCATGTTTATAACCAGAACTTCTCGTTGTCCTATGTAAACTGAGGTGCCAAGAAGTTAAAAATATCTCACTATTTACAAAAGTCTTAACTTTGGCAATAGCTGACAAAATCTGTTTCTTCAACATTTAAACAAACTTTAAGCGTTACCCATAATGACAAAAAATAAAGGGTCCAATTAGTAGTGAACTGGTTGTTCAATATTCAGGCGTTAAAATTAGGCCTCTAGAATTTTGCAAGCTAAAGGTCGCGCGTGAGGATTGTAATAGCTAACGTTAACTGAAGCCACAAAAAATGTGTTTCGGTTTACTAACCTTTGCAGAAGTCCACATGACTTTCTTGTTAAAAATACCAGATGGCACCGATCCCATTTGGCTGCAAAAAATTGATTCTACTTCCTCTTTTTTCATTTTTGTCTCTGTAAATAACAAATCTAATGAATTAATAGCCTATTGTTTTTGTAGCTGATTGAGAGTGACGTAAGCTTTGTTTAGTTGTAACCCCCATTTTGTGCTCATTTTACCATTGTTGTGTTGAAATAGATTTCCTGCAACTTCTATTAATTTGTTTCACAAAAGATTTTTTTAACACTTAGGTATTTTTGTAGGCTGGGGAGATGGCTAAATTCGACAGTTTAGCCCAGACATTTCACTACGGACAGATCACTGGTGCAGACATCTGTGTGAGGAAGCCGTACATTGTAACCTGCTCCATGGACAAGACTGTCCGCATCTGGAACTACGAGACCAAGTGAGCTCTTTTGCATCTACCAAGCACGAGTTTGTCACGAAGATTTTGACTATGCATTTTTTGTATCAGTGCTTATTATTGGAGAAACTAAACTTGCTGCAGTTTTTCAGGTTCAATATTTTTCAATTTATTTTTTTTCTAATACGATTTTTTCATTAATAGTTTCATCCACTTCTGCAAAAACTATTTTCCCATTTTTAAACATTTTTTAATTTCCAATAGAAATTTGCCCCTACTTGATGGTTTGATTTGCCGTTTGTATTTGACTAGTGGTTTATCAACCCATAAGGTTTCATTTCATACACATTAGCAAGTCAAATTTGATTTGAGAAATTTTTACTATATAACGTTTGTTAATTTATCGCAAAAAAATTAAAACCCATTCAACCGACGTGATTTCAGGTTACTCTGGCAAATTATTTTTTGATTTCTCTCTGAAAAAATAATAATTTGCAAATGATCAAGTTTTGTGGCGACATTAGGGTTGATGCCAAGTATGTCAAGTTTTCTCCTATTCCAGTCCTCAGAACACGCACATAAATTTGTTTGTTTTTGTTATCTGTTATTTAATGGTTTTAGTATATAACTACTAGTATATCGTTGTCTCTGAAAAATGTTCTTTTAAGCAGTTTTTACGGTTGTAGGTCAATTTATTAAAACTATTGTTTTTAGATTTTTAAACATTTTTGTAATCCTTAGGCAGTCTTCTGTCATCCTTCATCGGTTGACGATTAACAGATCCCTTCAGTATTTATTTTTCCTTTTAATGCAGGCAACGCTGATGTGGTAGTTGCTAGATTCGCTCGATAACTAATAACAATTTTCTCCTGCAAGGGCAGTTAAAAATGGTGCGGACTTAACTATTTTCATATCCTGGGAAAATCTATTTGGCCAATTAGAGGAGGCTAAATTTGAGGAAAGCTAAATAAACTTAATTGTCAACCAGGAGTGAGGACAATTTGTCAAGATGGTGCATGCTAACAATTTTAGAACATGAGAACCGATTGTGTGGTTTTATAACAAAGATTTGAAGATGCCTTTGACTGCTCCTGCTTGCCGATTTACAATGAATGTTTCCGATGTTCAATGGATTTTGCCGCTACATGAAGTAAACTTTTGTCGGATGATTTAATGAACTTATCCCAATGTGGCTTCAAAGACAATTGCGGCTTCGATTGCAAAGTGTACATCAATTGAATTTAAATATTAATAATAATAATAATAATAAATTGTTTTCGGAGCAGATAAACAAAACTTTATGTATGTTTTTTGTTCTATACACATTTCACTGAACCGAGAGAACATCAAAAGGCACCGTTTCATCGTTGTGTGGTGCCTCATGAGGCAGAAAATTTACCCTTTTGATACATTGAAACGATTTGGTTCGGAAAAAAATCATAAAAAAAATTCAGTAGAAACTTTCTAGCAAATCAGCACTGCCTAATATGAAGCTTTCGCCGAACCGATGAGCAGAATCTTTACAACCTATCATCGACAGTTTTGCCTTTTCTGCTGTAAAATGAGGTTGAAATATTAGTGTTGCTGATTTGTTCAAATTGTATCTGATCGAACATACAACTGATATCAAGGCATCTATGGTGCCTAGTTTTGATCCTAAACCAAAGTGATTGTTGTGCAGTTGATTTGTACGTTTGTGAAAATTGGTCATTGTGATGTAGAGAAAATTTTCAAATACTTTTGAAATGGCGAGTATGTGTGAAAATGTGATTGTTTCTTTTTGTCGACATTTTTTTTCAGCCGCTTTTTACACCGCAATTTTTGATTTGATTGTCGACCCAATTTTTGTATTGTACTGGTGTTTTAATTTTTTATGGAATTAAATTCTGTATTATCTCCTGGATTTCCAAGTTAAACTGTTCAAAAGATGAGTGTATATCCTTCATTTCAATTTTTTGAAATTTTGCAGATCAATCAGCGTCGTTAAAAATTCAGTTTTCTCGAATTCGCTGGTTTTTTTTAGCAAATTTTAGTTTCTGTAACTGGTTGTTTTTCTATCTTCCTCTGTTTCGACTACAACTCTTGGTACCGTTTGGGCACAGTAATCAGTAATTGATGTCTCTAAATCGCTATCTGACGTTTTTTGATTACACTAGACAACATCAATAACTGACCTATTATGCGCAGTTTCTCTTCTTGGTTTTATTTCAGTTCAAACATTGCAAATCAAACATCAGCTGAGACTACTTTGGAAATTAGTTTTCTTGGTTAAATCCCTGCTGTGATAAATGTCAACGTCACCACATGTTTATGTCATTTGGTTGTTAGTAGATATCACTAAGATGATTTTCAAGCGCAATTAAGGAATCGTTTGGATGAGCATTAGGTTTCATGTTCACAGCCGTTACATAAATAGCAGCAGCTCCAGAAACTTGCAGTTGAAATTTCATGTTGTTACTTTGTGTTTTTTTTGCAGTCCCGTCACTGTTCCTTTCTTTGAGATAATAGCAACCCCACACTCTTTCTGTTGTCGGTTGCATGTTAACGGTTCATTATATATGTCAATTTTGAACAGGCGATTTGTATAATTGTCCGATAATCTTGTTTCAGGAAGACATAGAACTGATGGTTGAGAACCCAGCGATATTAATAGAATTTTGCAGACCATCAATGTTTTTTCTTAGGAACCTCAATTTTTGAAGAAGTAGACAATGTGTTGAAGACATCGTTTCTTGTTGAAAAGAATGCAGCGATTGGTTTCCCCTTATGTACTTTTTAACTATTGTCTTTTTCTTTCTGCGGATGTTCACTGCGGATGTCGCAGCTGAATTGTCCGAAAGGTATGAGAAAAGTAGTTGAACTAAGGTTGGACCATGCGGATGTCGCAAATCAATGAAATACGTTTTGTGATATCCTCAGGCAGCAAGAGAAGCGGATGTCGCTATTATTGTTGCCTTATGAAAAACGAAAGAAAAAAAGTGCTTTGAAAATCGACTGTTAAAAATTTTTTTATTTAACTATTGTTTCTCGCGAAATGGTTTCAAGTTCCAAGCGCTTAAGTTCAAAGGAGACCAATAATTTTTTTTCGTACCTTATTTGGAGTAAGTTAGGTAATCGCATACACAAAACAAAATCTTTTTTTGAAGTGTTTTCAACGATAAATAGTTATGATTTTGCTTTTGGTCCGCTCCTTTCGTTTATTGTTGGTTGACTCGTTTCATGTAGGGGGAACAAATTGGCTTCCCATCTTTGTTTTTTCCAGTTTTTGTTTGTTATTTGAATCTTTACGTTTGATAGCTTTTAGAGCAGCAAGATCACTCGTATAATTAATACGATGATAACCGATCAACTTTTGGCAGGTGCTCATTAATATAAATGTTTCGATCGTTTATCTCTTTTTCCATTGCTTTATTTTTTTGCGTGACTTGTAAACGATGTTCTTATCATCAAAGTAAATGAATTTAATGATAACTGATGGCAAGACATAATCATTTCCAGTCCCCGGGAGTATATGGCTTGCTTTTATTCTCGTTTTATGTAATCTGATTCCGAGATATTTTTCAAAGAACCAATGAGTGCCGAGAAGTACGTTGTTCCTTCGTTGTGCATCAAATGGTGGATTAAAAGTGTACAACGTATTTTTTCGCCTGTATTGCTCTTCAGCATGAATACGGTCTTGCAAATTTTTTTGCTGAGCTTCAATCTTTTCTATCCTCGTTTCTTAGCAAGAATTTTCTCCCTTCAGTTCATCTAGTTGCTCTTGTGATTCATTTACCTGTTCTTGTAACGAATGTTTTTCCGACAATTACATCCCTTCTAGCTGATCAGCTTCCAATTTTGAGTGTTTTTATTACAGCAGAAAACGGATAAAAAAATTGAAAAAATTGTTGGAAGATTTCGAATGTTTATGACTCAGCTTTTGCTTGTGTGATTGTTGTGTGACTCACGAACACTACCAAATTGTCCTCCTTAGAACATCATTCCACTTGCTTGTTTACAATAACGATAATCATAAAAAATAACTCGAAAACAAATTACTTAATCAATTGATTTTTACGAATTTTGATTGGAAATGACTCGGTATAAATTTGTAACTTTTGCCGACTTCAATGCTAGTATTCTTTTAATTGACCCTCGGTTTTCATCTGTGAATTAGAATATTTACTTTGAAGTCATAACAATTATAGAAACTTTATTCAATTTGAGCTGTTGCTCTTTTTACAGTTAATTCAGTAATTTCTTTCACACGAAGCAATAGAGATTGCAAAGACAAAGAAGCGACCGTTCTCATGGTCTGAATCTCTGCTCTACTAAAGCTACCGATTTGGTACTAGTAGTACTACCGCTCTACTAAAAATACTGCCGCTTCTTTTGAAAACTACTTTTAATAGGCACTACGCTTAATTGCAACTTTGAACAACTCCACAGAACTTTAGTTAAAAGGTATTCTAACTTATTTACAAATGCAGATCAGTTATCTTTTTACCAATCTTCCTATCTGGTTTATGATTTCTGTTCTCTTATTTTTGATTTCTAGAATAATTAAGAAATGGTTATGTTTAATTCGTTAGGTAACAAAATTTGACTTTATTTTACCAATGACTTGATTGATGTCGTTCCTTCCCACTTCAGAGTCTCGTGCACCTCTTTTACTTGAGCCCATTTTGTGTTTTTATATATTGCTAGAGGTCTATATAGGCTCTATTAAGATCTTTGTAAAGCTATTGCCTCGCTTTTACAGATTGCGCAGACTACAATAGAATCGAGCCCCCGTAAGGCGGGCGAAAATCGGACATTTGTCTATATGGTTAAGTTTCATGGTATTTGGTAATGTAGTTTCAATTGATGTTTTTTTTCAATTTTGGTGACTGTAATTAGCATCTTTTTTCTCAAACATCAGTTTCTTGCAGGCACCATTTAGTTGAGTTCAATTTTTTGCAATCTTCCAAGAGCTGTATTGTTTGCGCTGATGCATATCAAAAGTGATGTGTTTGACCTTTAAATTTTGTATTGAGATGGTCATTAATGTAGTTTCTTACTATTTCAGTGGTCTTGAGTTGTGGAAGGAGTTTGCAGAGGAAGCACACAGTGTGGCTATGCACCCGAGTGGACTGTACATTCTGGTCGGATTCAGTGACAAACTGAGGTTGATGAACATCCTCATTGATGATATCAGGACATTCAAAGAGATCACCATCCGAGGTTGCAAAGAGGTAATATTTTCCGAACTGTTTCCTTTTTCCCGTGATAAAAATTCTTGCTTGCATTCCCTTGTGTTAACAAATTAACGCGTTTTGCTCTAATTGTGGCCTGTATAGCCCTAATAAGAGATTAAGGTAGCCATTACAATTGCTATATATCATTATTAAATGGGTGGAAGAATAACAATTTGTCGGGAAAGGGGAGGGTGAAGGGAGAGGCTCCCTGTTCTCAAGGAGGGTCTGTGTAATTGGTTACCCAAAGTATTTTGACATTCCCAGCCGTATGATAGTCGACTCTCCCTTCAGTTTAGAAATTAATTTTTGTTACCTGATGTTAGGCATTAAAATATTATAGAACTGAATTCATTTTTACAATTCAAAGAATTTGAATTGTATTGGGGGGCTGTCTTTTTTTTACAATTCAAAGAATTTGAATTGTATTGGGGCGCTGTCTTTTTTTTTAAGATCTGTTCACACATTTTCATGATTTTTGAAGTCAAATTGGAGTAGTGATTTTGGTCACGCCGAAACAGGAAGTGGAGCGAAAAAGCGAGTGGTTTTGCGGCGTGAAATTTTTTCGCTCCAAATTTGAAGTAGAGTGAGAAAACGGTGTTTGAACAAAAATTCGCTTTCTCGCTAGTGGTTTTTTGTTCACATGCGGCAATTTCACTTTGATTTTTACTGTTTTTTCGATTTTTTAGATCGGATTTTTTTCTAAATGGTTTTTCCAATCCATTCATAGTCCGTTCTAAGTCTAGTTTTCTGTTTAGTCAATGAAAATTCTTTGAATTGTACGTCAGGACTTGTCCTGCTATGTTTTTTTTAAGATCTGTTCACACATTTTCATGATTTTTGAAGTCAAATTGGAGTAGTGATTTTCGTCACGCCGAAACAGGAAATGGAGCGAAAAAGCGAGTGGTTTTGCGGCGTGAATTTTTTTCGCTCTAATTTTAAAGTAGTGAGAAACGGTTTCTCGGTAGTGGTTTTTTGTTCACATGCGGCAATTTCGCTCTGATTTTTACTGTTTTTTTCGATTTTTTGGATCGGATTTTTTTCTAAATGGTTTTCCCAATCCATTCACCGCTCAATCTAGACCTAGTTTTTTGTTTGAATTAAATTTTCATTTCTCGCTAGTGTATTTTTGGTTCACATGCGGCATTTTGACATTGATTTTCTGTTTTTTCTTATTTTTTATCTGATTTTTTTTAAAAAAATGGTTTTCTCAATTCACTCATAGTCCTTAGGTCTAGTTTTTCTGTTTATTCAATGAAAATTCTTTGAATTGTACGCCAGGACTTGTCCTGCTATGTTTTTTTTTAAGATCTGTTCACACATTTTCATGAATTTTGAAGTCAAATTGGAGTAGTGATTTTGGTCGCGCCGAAACAGGAAATGGAGCGAAAAAGCTAGTGGTTTTGCGGCGTGAATTTTTTTTTTGCTCTAATTTTAAAGTAGAGTGAGAAAACAGTGTTTGAACAAAAATTCGGTTTCTCGGTTGTGGTTTTTTGTTCACATGCGGCAATTTTACTCTGATTTTTACTGTTTTTTCGATTTTTCGAATCGGATTTTTTTCTAAATAGTTTTCCCAATCCATTCACAGCCATTCTCGGCCTAGTTTTTCGTTTGAATTAAATTTTCATTTCTCGCTAGTGGTTTTTTGTGTTCACATGCTGCATTTTGACATAGATTTTCTGTTTTTTTCTTATTTTTTATCTGATTTTTTTAAGAATTATTTTCTCAATTAATTCATAGTCCATTCTAGGTCTAGTTTTTTCTGTTGAGTCAATGAAAATTCTTTGAATTGTACGTCAGGACTTGTCCTGCTATGTTTTGATATTGTGATCTGATGTTTTTGTTTCAGTGTGCGTTCTCGAATGGAGGCAGCATGTTTGCAGCTGTGCAGAACACAGTCATTCAGATCTACTCCTCAGTCACATTCGAGAATCTCTACAATCTCAAGGGACACAATGGAAAGGTATGACATCTATGTTTGATGAATTCAAACATGGTAGATATGGACTTCAGGCGCTTAGTTTTCTTTTGAAAGCCAATAAGTGTGACGTTTCCTTTATTTGTATAGGTTACGTGACTCTGATCCAGCCACTGAGAACATCTGAATCTAATTTAATCGAAAACCGCGTAGCAGAGTGACCTGACCTTTGTTGATACACGAAATTGCAAGTTTGAAATCGGGCGCTCTATATAGGAAAATATAGCAATGCAGAAATCTGCCATTTTAAAAACTTGGTCGTGTGTGGAAGTGTGTTATTTATAGCCTCCATGGATATTAGCAATTAATAACAACTATATAGAAGTTGAGATTCTCACGTTTTAATGAAAAGCAATTAGTTTTTGTCAATGATATGATATGAATCTGACAGTTTGACTAATTTTCTGGAATTAGTCCTTGTTTGTTTGCTCGATCTGTTGTTGCCCACAGCTTGACTTCTTTGTCAAATGTGTGTGTGTGTGTGTTGAATGAAGGTTCGTCAAGTGATCTGGGGTCTGGACGACAGTCGGTTGATCTCGTGTGGACAGGAGGGTGCAGTGTACGAGTGGGAGATTCTCACTCAGAAGAGAGTCAACGAGATCATTATGAAGACATGCGCATTCTCAAGTCAGTCTTTACTATACATTTAATGGGACCTCTGCTCGCATTCATTTACACGCCCTGCAGCCTTTATGTAATATAAAATTCCTTAACATAAGAACGATCATGATGTCAATAACTTGCGGAAGAAAAAGTTTGCTTCTTATCCTATATCGATCGTTTTTTTTTGGAATTTTAGCCATTGTCTTTTCTCTGGAAATATTTTTTTTATTTAATATTGACCGTACTTGTTAGCAGTTTGATATGGACATATGTTCATACTTATCTTTGTTGTATTGTAGGTGTGACTGCATCCCCTGAGAGCAAGAGCATGTATGCTGTGGGAAATGACAAGACAATCAAGGAGATCGCTGACTCACAGGTACCATATTTGTTTAAAAAGAACGAATTGATCAAAATTTTGTTTAATTTTGTTACCTTACAAATTGTGCAAATTGGCTTTGAAATCTGATTTTTGCTTTTCCGATAGCAATCAACCAAAAATGTTTTATGCCTGGAAATCTTGCGTTATAGATGTTCTCTCTGTTGCAACTTAATTTTCTGTGATGTTCCAGATTATTCGCGAAGTTGACATGGTCCAATCGGAACAGACACAAATTGTGATCTCACATGGTGGGAGAATGTTGTTCACTGGGAATACAAATGGCATGCTACGATGCATCAAATTCCCTCTAACAGTTCCTGGCGAGTGGCAAGAGTACCA
The DNA here is from genome assembly GCF_964194025.1 of Convolutriloba macropyga. NCBI lineage: Eukaryota > Metazoa > Xenacoelomorpha > Acoela > Convolutidae > Convolutriloba > Convolutriloba macropyga. The sequence continues at coordinate 56,974,327 of NC_134472.1, forward strand.
GGCACATTCCAGTCCAATTTCTAGAATGAAGATCAGTTTCGATGACCAGTATCTGTTCACGTGTTCCAACGATGGATCACTCATCGTGTGGAAGATAACAGATAAAGAGGGCAGAAGTATGAAGAGGGACAAAGAAGTGCCCTACTCTGAGGAGATTCTTGTCACTAAAACTGACTTGGAAGAAAAGGTATGTTCTTTCTATGTTAGGGCGCAGCTAATTTAGAAGATTTTCAATGCTGTCAAACTTTTATACGATACTTTTTCGACTTATGTTGTTCTTGTCCTTTAGCTACAGCATATTTCATTAATTTAACGTTCCTTTCTTTCTTTGCGGTATAAGTCACTGATTATGCTTTCTCCGCTCAACAATCCACACGCGTTATTTTGAGGCCTTTTTTATATTGCCCGAAAGGCAGCACTTGTTATAAAGTTTTAAGATTCGCGATTTTTTTTGTTTTGGTGCTCTCTATTTTGTGTTTTTTGTTTATACTTTTGTAAAAAAAAACTGTTCAGTTCGTGCATGGAGACTAAGTCAAGAGAGTTGTCACAGACCAATCACGCCAAAGACCAATAATTCCACTGACGGAATGCGTTCCGAGCTACAACTTTGAAGTCGATTGTTACTAGTTTTGTTAATGTTTTCCGGAAGCGAACTGAGTAGTTTTCGATAGATTTCTTCTTTTTGATCAGGAAGATATGCATACAAGAGGCGCGCTGACACCGTCAACCGACGCGTGCATTGTGCAGACCTGATAAAAGACGTTTGGCGCTGGTGAGAATGTCCTATCGCAGAAACAATCTTCTGACTGCTCGAGCAAATCGATGGCTGGCAGAGTCGCAAAAGCAATTATTCTTTTCTCATCTTTGGGTCCTGAATCATAATGCATAAATTTGTCACCACTTTGTGCCATTTTTAAGATCTCTGGGATCTCAAATCCTTTCAGTGCGAGGGTTCATTCATTTGTGGACAATTTGCTGCCACATTTTGTCAACCACATTGCGTAGCCTGACTCTGCTATTGCATTTTGTTATACGGCAGTACCAAGAAGTTGCGCTATCAGTAAGTTGGCGGTGCCTAATATAGCCACAACCTTCAAATACCAGCGGTTCCAATTTTTGGCTGATCGAAATGAGTTCCATGTTAATATTTTGCGTCAAGATTATGACGCCAAGCATCGTGAGGCACCCTTTTATAAGATTTGGTTTGGTTTTTGTATTTTGGTTTCCTGTTTTGTATTTGAATAAAATTACAATGAGTTGGTGCATGTTTTTCAATGTTATCAATTACTTGCTTTATTAGTTCGAATAATTCAATTCACCTCTATTTGTTTTAACGGTTTTAACTGAACTTATACATTTTTCCAAAATATCTTTTTTTCCTATATGTGCCCGAAGAGGTCTGGATCATATACTTGTTTTTGTTGCTGTAGAAGTATGACGCTGGTCTTTGGAACTGTTTCGTCTTTCATCCATCCCCCCAAATAGAAATAAATTTTTGTTATTTTGACCACGTGTGAACAATCTACTCCGCTTTTTGCACCAAAGAGGAGGTTTTTAGCTATTATATCCCTCCTTTTGATCTTTTAATACTATTTTTGTACTACAGTTTTTTTTTCATCTGACCAACGACCTTTCGGCTTGATAAATGGGATTAACTGGTAAAGTTTGAGGGCCTTAATTAGCCGAGCAGTTCTAAAGGAGTTTTACTAGTCTTTAAGCATACAATCACCCAAACTTCTTAGGCTTTAAATCATGGTGTGAAGAGCAATTCTGTTGTGCCCAACAATTTCTGCTATGTAGGCATAAGTTCAGTATGTAAAGGGTAATATTAGGTGGTTTGGCCCCCTCCCGACTTTTCTGCCAACTGTCCTTACCCTGTCATGCTGCACTGGCTAAAGTAGCTGCAATAACCTTAATCAGCCCCAGGTCATTTGTCGGAGTGCGATTTGTCCAACGCTCCCCGACGCTACTCGGTTATGTTATTCGAAGCAGTTTCTGGTTTCCTAACACTTGTATTTTATACTGGTAGATTTTAGCGGGCTGTCATTGCTTGCTTTAAAAAATTAAATAATTTAGTTTTCAGTATTTGCTAGGAAAGGAGGGAGCTGGCTTTACAATTTACTTAGCTAATGTTTAATTTGTTCAAATGGACAGGAGTTACATATTTAAACATAATGAATGTGTTGCAGAACCAACTGATGTCGGAACTGCACACGAGAGTGGATGAGCTGAAGATGGAGAATGAGTACCAGATGAGGATCAAAGAGATGAGCTACAATGACAAGATCAAAGAACTCACCGATAGGTACAAAAAACAATCAATAAATCTAGGGATGTGTTTTGGGTCAACACTCTCTTATTCATTGCCAAGTGTCCCTGAAGCATATTATGTACTTGTGTAATTTACTTGCATCGAACATACTTAGCTCTTTTTAGTAAATATCATTGAATAAAAATTCATTCATTAACAGATTATGATGGATTTACTATAGCCTTGTCATCGTCATGATTCTGTATATGCAGGGTGATCATCATTTTTGTCAGCACTCTTAGAGGTCATTACAGGCTTATCATTTCCACATGGAAAATCAAATAACTTGTCTTCTACTGTTAATTTTTACTTGACTAGAACGGTATCAATTTCATTTCGTTTTTGTGACGCAAAGAAATTTCGGTCAATGTTTCGTACTAGCTTAGGGATCTCTGAAATTTTAGCATTTAATCTAAAGTTTGTTTGTACGGGCAGACGATGCTTCAAAACTCAGATATTTTTAATGATGGTTGTGACTTAAATGAAAGTGTGTGCGTGTGTCTAGGTTCATGCAAGAGGTCGAGGCTCAGAAGACGAAGGCTCAAGTGTACAAGACAGAGAAGGACCAGATAATAGCCAAAAATGAGGAGAACCAGGTGGAGATGATGGAGAAACATGGGAAAGAGATGCAGGATATTGGTCTGTTCACATTAGCTCACAAATTGTTAAATATTGTCCCCTTCTCTTGCTCTCCAAGGCTGAGGTCCCAGACCGTAACAAACTTTGGTCAGACCCACTTGAGTGCACAACTGTGCATTCTGCACTCGAAATTGGATGGTCTGGACGACCTCAAGAACGCATGATGGTATGATCAGAGATGGATTCGAGCACTTTTGAGACTCATCAGAGATGCGTTTGGCCTGGGATGGTCTGGTCAGAGGTCATTTCGGTCTAGGACCTCAGCCTCAAAAATATTTATTTTGAACGAAAAACCTGGTTGCAATAGACAGTAAAAACTGTTTTGCATTTTTGACATCCAGTTTGTCATTTCGAATACAACGCGAGTGTGACCCAGATTGTCCGTTATTATCATGCCAGCAATATAAACGCCACGATTTCAGTTTAGTGTTACAAAAACTTGCGCTATTTGCAAAATCTGAAAGTTGAAAGTTTCAGATTTGAAAGTTATCTCATTTATTTGTCTTCGGACATGTTTTTCACATATCATGTTTTATGTCAGATCTGTTTTATTTGTCATGATACTAAAGAGTATTGCATGCTGTAGAGAACACGAATAACCAGAAGCTGATGTTGGAGTACGAGAAGTACCAGGAGTTGCAGGCGAAGAGTCAGAAGATGCAGGAGGACTACGAGAGACAGTTGCAGGAACAGGAGGAGGTCCACAACAGTGCTCTTCAGGAGCAGACTGAACACTACGCTAAAAGATTGGAGGAGAAAGAAGCACAACTCGCACAGGTATTGAACCGAAGTCATCAGCTCTCCATTACTGATCATACTTACCATTTTGTAGTGACTCAATGCAAAAGTCTCTTAAAAGTTAATTATTTGCCTCTGTAGATTTTTCTGACTATATAAAAATTGGTCCTACTTTTTAAAATTTTTATCATCGTAATGCTGCACTGAAAACGAAAACTTTCTCGCTCTTTTAGAGTTGGTCAAAATGACTCTTAGGCGGTAAAAGTTGAAAATTTTATGACTTGTTTGTGACTTAAATATTATCAGAGCTGTGTTGCATTTGGGGATTGCATTTCTCGCAATTGCTGTAATGTGCAGGTTAATTTTACAAGGGTGAACAATTCTGCATTACACATGTGGCATCTAGTTATAATGGGCTGCTGCCAGCTTTTGCTCAGCTAACTAAGGGTTTTATTTATTGCAATTTCATTGTCTTCCCCATGTGCAGGCTTTGATGGGGAATATTCTGATTTCTGCTGGTAACAACCGAGTTTTAGAAATTTAACTTCAAGTAGTTTTTCATTTTCTATCTTGATCAACCAATCAACAGCTGCAAGCTTGATAGAAGGGGTTACCAATTTGTCCTGTTGTATATGAATATAGTCATTGTTGTGTTTAGTCTCAGATGGAGGGTAAGGAACAGCAGAGGGAGAGTGAGGAGACAAAGAAGCAGATAGAAGAGGATGGAGACAGGGAGATACTGGACATCAAGAACAAGTACGAGAAGAGACTCAGGGACGAACAAGAGACGAACCTCAAACTCAAAAACGACTCTGGAATCATGCGCAAAAAGGTACACCCATTCCCACCCAACTTAACACACCACCACACAAACTGCTGGATAACATCATTAAGTAGCAAAATTTACATGGAGTAAATTTACTCGAAAAATGCAGTGTTTAACGTTCCACAACCATTTTTAACAGGAGTTGTTTGCATGTGTCAACACCACTGACAGTCAGCAAAACTAGTTGAGATGTGCTCCAGAATCGGACTTTTGTCCTCAGGGCTTTTTTAAATAGAGCACTGTTAAATATAGAGCTATATAATTTATTTTTAATTTTATTGGCTGGTATACAAACTTTCAAGGGTCGACGGCCAAACTTTTATCTAACTTGTATTAGTTTTATTGGCTGGATATAAACATTCAATGGTTGGCTGCTAAACTATTTAAAATAGTTTTACATCTAAATTTGTTCCCGTAAGTCGAGTTGTAAAATCAGAAGTTTCAAACAGGTTAAATCTAGAAGTGATTTTTCATTTTGTGGTTTAAAAAGTCGGTTTTCGTGAAAGTGTGAATGAAAGATTTCTTTGATTAAAAAAAGTAAAATAATGCTGGATGGATTTCAGCATGCGAGCCAAGCGAAGATAATAGAGGACTTGAACAGCGACAAGAGCAAGTTGAACTCAGACATCCAGAAGCTGAATGGGCTGATCAAGTCCCTGGACAAGGACATCAGTGGACTCAAGAAGGAGATCCAGGAGAGAGATGAGACCATACAGGACAAGGTCAGTCACTACATATTTGGGGACGAAATTTGCCGCTATGCTAAAATGTTTTTTACCCTGAAAATTCAAGACCCTTCTTCTGCTTGATTTGGTTACTTGGTGTGTATGTTATGCGTATCGACGTATGCTTATCGATTCGTATTAAATGCTTGCGTCATTATTTGATTATCTTGGAAATTTTTTATCATGTCTGCGTTATATAATGAGAATAGGTAGTCTCTACAGTTACTCAACATGATAAAAATCTAAATTGGGCTGGCGTGTAACACTTTGCCACACTAGGCCATGTTATTACTACTAGAAATGTGAACAATCTGAGCCCCCTTTTCTGTAATAGCTATTTAAGTGCAATAGTGGGCTCTTCCAATACTATCCCTTTTAGACTCATTGCATGTGTGCTTACAGGAAAAGCGTATCTACGACCTTAAGAAGAAGAACCAAGAACTGGAGAAGTTCAAATTCGTGTTGGACTACAAGATCAACGAGTTGAAGAAGGTGATAGAGCCAAGAGAGACTCAGATCAAGGAGAAGAACGAGCAGATCCAACAGATGGAGAGTGAGTTGGAGAGGATCTCGAAGAGCAATGAGCAGTTGGATCTGGAAAAGAAACAGCTCAAGCAGAAACTGAAGGCCACCGAGAACGAGATGAGAGATGAACGCATAAGGGTATGCTCCATCATACGATATAATTTGTTTCCTTTTTCAAGTATCCCTCAGTTAAGTTTTAATCTTGTTCTGCGTGAATGATGAGCTTATAGTGACACGCTTAAGGTTCGCATTGGACTTATATCAGGTGTCATAAGAAGACTAGAATGTATTATGACTCAAGAGGAGGAAGTTAAAGTACCTTCCTAGTCATATTGAAAGCGAGGAGTGCAAAAGTCTACGTGAAGGCCAAGTTTGAAAGTTAATTCGCGGACTCTTGATTAGAACTCACTCTTTTTGTTCACATTGGAACTGCCAATCTGTACTGCAACAGCGTACATTGTGTTGTAACTGAACACTAAATTCCAGGTACGTGAGAAAGAGGAGAAGATTAAGCAGTTCCAGGCTGACCTGCACAACACAGTCGGACTCATCCAGGAACCCAAGAAACTCAAGGACAGTATCAAGGCTCTCTACATCAAGTACGCCGACCAGACCACACACGCTGGAGGTAACAGCCAAGTTACAACATAATAAAAGACTCTCTAGGTTGTGTTTTAACTGGCGCGAAGCAATTTTCAAATAATGTTTCTGTTCATGATTTGAGACTTTTGGATATTTGGTTGTTTTATTTGAATTTTTGCTTGTATGCGATTATTCGTCGGAAATCTTTCTTTATTCAATTTTTTAAGCATTAGAGCTTCTCATGACCTATCTCAAATTTGGTATGTTGAATGAAGAGATGACTGGTACTAAATTGCATCGTATACCTGACCCAAAGCACGTTTTCGTGTTAAGTTTACAAATTTAATTATCAGTCAAGTCTGTTCTTGTTTTCCCTAGGTTCAGGAGAGGGTCAAGGAGGCTCCTCAGTGGATAATGACATCCAGAAGGAGTACAGTAGACAGAGAGAGCATCTGGAGAGATCAGTGGCTTCTCTTAGGAAGAAGCTGGCCAAGGATACTGAGATACACAGGGCTGACAATGTCCGCATCATGCAGGTACTTGTATCAATTTCACGCTCAGAAACGTCTCGTCTGTTTCTATCTAGTCGACATTCTTAATTTTACACCTTTTCACTTTTCAGCGCGGACGATCGAAATTAGGATCAATTGAAAAAAGAATTACGTCTCACTTATGTTTTGATCGATGATTTTCAAGTTTTTGAGGCTGGAAATTTTTCCTCTAAATGCACTCTATTTGGGAATTCGATTCAGATGATCACTTGCTCTAATTTTGACCTTCTTAAGTGTGAACTTTTTTATCAGAGCTCTAACATTCATGTGTGTGTGCCTTATTATTCCCAGATTTACTACTGAAATTTATTAATTAATTGTGAAAGTTTTTTTTTGCTCTCATCACTTATTCTGCTCTAGGAAAACGTCACACTGATCAAAGAGATCAACGACCTCAGAAGGGAACTCAAAATCTGCAGATCCAAAATACATGACTACGAGGCACAGCTGGGCATAGCCAACAAGAAGGGCAATGCTGCTGCCTCTGGTTCGAACCTCCCGGATGTGGTGGCCAGGGACGCGGGCATGAAGAGGTCCAGCTCAGCTATGTTATCTGGAGCCACTCTGACAGATGAGCAAGGACAGAGAATTATTGAAATGCAGGTATGGGTTGTTAAGAGTAAATGCTCATAAATCAGAATATAAAAAGATTTAATATAAAACATTTAATATAAAATATTTGTTGCAAATACCTCAATTCTGCCATCAGCCTCTTACAGCAATAATGATGAAATAGCAAATCATCAGTTAGGGTGATTTACACATTGAAAATACACTTGTTCATTAAGTATAATTCTCTTGATAGAGTTCTCTTGGTTGAGAAGAATACAGTAAAAATTGGTTGAGTAACTTCGGTGGTCGGTAAGAAGTTTAAAAAGTGTGTCTAAAAAGATCCTGCCTTTTAAACCAGGCTGACTTGGCAATTTAAGATGAGCCTGTTGTTTATTTTCGACATTATGTTCAACAATTAATGTTCTGAAGTTGTTTATGATTATTTAGTGTTCACACAGTGATACTGTTTCAGCGTGAAGAGATTGGTAAGCTGAGAAGTCAAATGAATGAATTGGAGGAACAACTTGCCCAAAGACCCACCTCCGCCGCCAGACTGCCACCCATGGGAACAGGGGCGGGAGCAAATTCCTCTGATTAATAGATTAATCAAAACTCAAATAGACATGTTTTCATGCCTTTTGCCACTAGAGATGCGTAATAGGAGTTCAGTGCTGCATCTCCGAACTTAGTTTGAAATCATAAATATAGACCTTAGTATGCGCAACCTTGGAGCTGCAAAATTTGCCTTCTTTCTCTCTAGTTTTACCGATTAAAATTGGAGGCTTCTAGAATGTGCAAATGCACACGATGCCCATTTTTTATTTTCCATAGCTCGCTCATAAAATATTACTGACAAAACACACAGAGGCAATGAGAATTTGCAAGTAATCATCGGCTTAAATGCTCACATACATAAAATGGCATAATGAAGTTTCACCATATTTCCTCAAGTGTAGAAAGTAAGTTTTGCAGCGTCTCTTCAGTTATGCACAAGATTTTGTGAAAACTGCTTGAAAACTGTTTTGTGAAAACTGTTTCATCGCCATGCCACATTCTATCTCTAATTTTGTTCATGTAAATATAGATGTACATAATGTGAACATGTAAATTTTCAATTTGATTTTTTTCTCATTCTGTTTTAACTTAGAAACTTTATGCGTTCCTTTTTTTGATTGCCCTTATTTTAAGCTTTATTTTTTGGATTACTCGAGCAATAGTATAAAAACTGCCAGATCTCTGCAATAAGAGATATTTTATATACACTTTTAGATTTGAGACTTATAAAAGTTGTGTTTCAATCAAGGTTCCCTCCATCTGCTAACAGCACTTCGAACTTACAAGACTCTGTGGTCCTGTTTGAATGCCTTATTGTCTGAGTGACTTCACATCAGAGACAGGTAACCTAAATTTCAGAAAGCCAAACGGCAGAACCGTTTAAGGAGCCAGCTTGTTGCAGTAGTGCCATTTTTTTGTGCTCCAGAAGTGCATTTTTCTTTTCTGGTTTCAGATACTCAAAAACAAAAAATCCTACTTTCAGGACGATTTCGTAGAAACATCGAGAAACTTAGAAGCGTTGTCTACTAAAATTTCATTCATACAAAAGGAAACTTACCTGATAAACTCTGATGTTGGGTCGATAATTAGTGGCGACAATTAAACCTTATACCAGTTCTATTTTTGTGCCCATTCTAAAATTTCAGATGTAAAACTCACTCAACAAAAATTTTCATTCTAACATTCACTGACTTTAAATTGATGAACTCGGTCTAATTTGAAAAACCAAATTTTCCTGATGAAAACGATAACCTAATTTAGAAATTAGGTCCATCGAGACGGAACCAAAACTTTCAAAAGACAATCATCGCAGTCCTTTTTAGCCACTCTAGAATTTTGTTTTTCGCATAGATGAGTACTGAATATATAGAATCAAAATGTATTTTTTAATTCCATTTTTATTTCAAAAACCAACGTACCGAATTTTCTCAAATCCTTCAACTCGTAATTTTTTTCGCAAAGAATTGCGATGAGAAAAAGAATGACCAGATCAAGGACAGGAGCACCATCAAGCAGCAACACAGTATCTTCTGAGTTTATGTTGGTGAGAAAGATTTTTAAAACACAGAAGTCTGGTTATCTGGTTAGCTATATAAAGTTGCTACAGACCCCACTTGAACTCGTACCAAACACAGACAGTAATCCAGGAGGAAGCAGGACAACCGCCACTGGAAGAAACTTCGTTTGAGCTCCCAGTGGTTAGTCCACCGGATCCACGATTCCGACCACTAGCAAACACGACATCAAACAAAGAATACGACTATGCCGACTACGAGCAAGAAGTCAGCATGATCGTATTTGACGCAGAAAATCAAATTTAAAACACTTTCAAACTATTCATTTTAAATTGTGCAATTAATTTTAATTTCCTGCAATTTTAGTTCATTTGTTGATGCTTTAATTTTTCATTTATTAGTAATACTTTGTTGTCATGTTAGCCTAAATGAGGACAAATTTTTATGTTTACATTATTCAATTGCTCATTGTTCAAAAGAAGTTGCATTCGTGTTACATTTGCTCATTAAATTTCACAGTTTGGTTAATTTAGTCTGTACATAATGTCCGTTTACTTCTATGTTTATTAATTTTGCCATAGCATTTCCAATATCTCATGTTGTTGCAAACTTAACGCTATTGTTAACAATAGTCACATTATATTAATATTTATACTAACCAGTAAATATGTTACTTATATTTTAAAATTTAATTACTTGCAGTATTCAAATTTTTTGTCAATGTCAAGGATATGTGATACGGTCATACCATAAGATCTGAAAGTGTACTAAATAATTAGTTATTCTTATATCATTCAAGTTTGATTGTTTATTTTTAAGCCATTCACTTAGGTCAATTTTACCTCCGACTAAAACTATTCAAATGTGCTCACCCTCCCCACTTTTGTTGTTAATATCATTTTTATTCTTTCATTAGTTAATCTTAAATTCAGTTGTTTGTCAATCTCTCCTGTTTTGAATTGAGAATAGTTTGTGGTGGAATCGAGTCGGTATTCCACATCGTCAGAATAGAGTTACATTTGTAATATATTGCTTAGTAGAAGTAAAGGATGTAATCGCAAGCTGCACAAAATGCGGTGGATTCGCTCTTCGAATCCAACTCTACTAAAGTAGACACGTAATAGTCACTCAACTGCATGCATCTACAGTAAGAGGTATCACACAGGTTTTACAAGCTAAACGGATGTGAGTTCCAGGACAAAAAAATCTTGCGGGAACTGGAAGAAAATGTTAATTTCCAAATATCTCGAGCAAATGAGATGAGAATATTCAGTGTTCAAAAACAAATCATTAAAATGTATAAGAGTTGGGACAAAATAATAATGACCGCAAATTAAAGATGCACTTATGCAAAGTGCGAAAAGCTTAGTATAACAAAAATGGATTTAGATAGTCTTTATTTAAATGGCACAACGAGAAGTAGCAAATCATCCGAATCAGTTGACGCTTTTGTGACGTCCGTTGGAAATCTAGAAAACTCTGGAAACAACTAGCGGTTGTGCTTACAGAGAAATTTTTGGACTTCCTGCGAGAGACCGTCTTCCAACAAAGGTGTCATCAGCATTACAATTGGGACCCTAACGGCTATGATGGGGAAATAAAACTCACCGGTCGCAACCATTAATTGTCAAAGCCAGGAAGATAGATGTACGTCTTGTCAAAGAGATGCTGGGCAACTGTTCACACAGGGTTTTGTTGAAAAAGCACCAATCATTGTTAAACTACTCGAGTGAGCTAGCGGACATTTAGGGAAGATATTTCCATGCAACTATTGCTCTCATAGAGTGACATAAGAAAGAACAATTTCTTTGAGCAAAAAGCAGCACAAACTTTTAGAATACGCTAAATTCACACTTCATCGAAAGAACCAACATTCCTCATAGATACCACGGATGAAGTTAAATGTTGGAATTCTATCACACGACGATCATTTAATAATCTACTAGTCCAGTAGATATGCCGATCAACTAGTAAATTTTAACTATTAAAATTTCACTAAACCGAGGGTAGTCTTACATGACAAGTTCTGATAATTAGTTTTAACAAGTAGAGGTGTTGATTGCGATTCTTCTTGTGTTCAAATTCTAAGATGTCAGATGTAATTTTTGCTCATGCACAAAAACTGTTCACCGACCTCAACCTGATGATTTCGGACTAATCAAGTAATTTATGAATCTTGTGGTGAAAAGTAACCTAAATGAAAATTAACATCCACCAAGATGGAACTCATAACTTCCAAATGCCAATCTTATTTATTTTTTCTCTAAACTCATTATATATGTATTTTTGCACAGATACCTACTATGGAGACTAGCTCAAAAAAAACTTCTGTGACAGTTTTATTGCAATATTCAGTTTACTGGATTCTTTTACTCCTATTTTGACCGTGTCATTAACTAAGTTTTCTTTTCCTGGTATGCCATGATAGCTCAAGGGAAAGAAACTGGTTCTTGTAAACAGTAACTTCACTTGTTGCGCTTTAGCAATCGTCTGATAATTTTTACAGGATGTTTTTAATCTTTAATTGAAATGACGATTGATTTCACCATGTTTTGCTGAGTTCCATTTTGTTTTTGTCTGTTCAGAAAATGTATGTAAATGGTGCTTTGAAAACATTGCTAGAAATTTTGTCAAATTTCTCATTTAAAAATTTGATGTGAATAACCACTGTTGATTTTTGTCTATATAATTATCAAAACTTTCGGCCCCATTTTTCAGATATTGATCATCAGTTCTTCCTATGTAGAAAAAATTTATACTATTTTTTTTAAATGAATAACTTTTTAACGAAATCTGGCATGACTTAACATTGTATTAGTTCCGCGCTACATGGGTGTATGAAGATGTCAGTAAGCAATCCACATAAATAAATTGATCACTTAGAAGAGTGAACAAAATGAAGAAATACAAATACGACTGTTTGGTCAAATGTTACTAAAAAATAGTGAATTATTTATTCTATTGTTTACTGACGGATTTTCAGATTTTTCACCTGTAAAAGAGTTGAAACGACAATAAAGTGACTAAAACTCAATGCTATGTTCATATACATGGCGTTTCCAGAAATATAGGTTTGACCTCGCGCGTTGTTTCATTCGAAAAAATTTAACAAAGTATTGGGATTTTTTCTATTCGTGCCCCCAGCTTAGTGGGTTGCATATTATTTGCAATACCCATACGCACGTGCTATATTTTTATTTACTATGCAATGACACGTGCTCTATAATTGGGGTGTGCATATTGTACTGGGGGCAGAAACGGAAAAGATCCAAGTATTGAAATGAAATAGTTATTAACATTATATAAACACCAGCAATAGACCATACAACTGTTGCACTTGTGGATCGTTTGATGGAAACTATTCAACGACGTCTCTTGTGCATGCAAAAAGCAAGTAAATGAATTTTAACAGTGTAAACTTCAAGTATAAATCAACAACAAATTAGTGCAAGAAAACACATTAACTCTACTGAACGTAGTCAGATCTAGTTTTCGATCCCAAAAAATCTGGATTGAAAAAAGTCTCAAATGAAAAAAAAATTTGTTGGAAGAGTACGTAGAATGTCAGCTTAAGACACATGCAATAATAGTCAGAGCATACCTGTTCAGACTGCTATTGCTGGAGACTCAATAACAGCATATCGACAGTGTAAAATTTTCATATAGAAAATTACGAGAAATGAGCATGACGATGAAAAATGATAAAGCCGCACACGCTTTAATGTAAACACGCAGAATTTGAGACCAAAGACACCAATTTGGTTCTGTTACGATATTACGACCATCATACTTAACTGAAAAAACTCTACTGTGAAAAGGACAGCAAATGACTTCTGCCCCACAAAAAACACATCCCCGAAAAACCCTTAATGTTTTAATTCAAATGTACATTTTACTTTTTTCAAAGAAGGTGAAATTTGGTACTTCATTATATACTATTGACCGTGATTAGTATTTGACCCTCAGGTACTGAAGAAGTTCTCATCTACTATTCCATGCGTAGAATTATAAACTTAACTTTAACTAAGTTTCCCGAAGGCTGCCATAGTTGTTAAATTATAAAGATAAGAAATTATAAACTCAATTGTCAGATCTGATTTTGTTGGTTCATTGTCTCTCCTGATTCACTTTTCTCGTTCTGTCAAAAATGACTGGAGAGTGGTTTCGTTAAACAAATCCAGCTCCCATTAAATTACTATAAAAGCGCTTTAGCAATTACAAAAGCATTGAAAGTGTATTGGTATCGTCTAGATTACTATATTTCTTAAAGTATTCAAATTTTTTCTCAATGTCAAGGATATGTGATACGGTCATACCATAAGATCTGAAAGTGTACTAAATAATTAGTTATTCTTATATCATTCAAGTTTGATTGTTTATTCTTTAGCAATTACAAAAGCATTGAAAGTGTATTGGTATCGTCTAGATTACTATATTTCTTAAATAGTCGATATAACGAAATTTTAGGCGCTCGTTTTGAACGTTTACACTGATTCAATTTGTTAACTTTACTTAGAGGTTTCGAAATTTCTCAAAAAAACTACTTTACGAAAAAATTGATGGTTTGTTTTAATTCTTTTTGTTTCTTACTCAGTGTACGTTTTTATCTATATCGATTCTATGACTAGGTATCACATGATGCAATTTTTCAAAAAAAGATGTGCTTAATTTATCAAAATAGCAAACTTGAATCCTTCGGAGGTCCAGCAAAACACATTTATTAAAAGTCAAAGTCCAAATGGCAAATTCCTTTGTATGTTTTCACGTTTTTCACTTAAACTCTTTTTTGCATTTGTCAACAGAAACTGTTTTGCATTTGCAGTTAAACTTTTTTGCATTTGTCAACAGAAAATTGGATAAAATTTAATGAATCAACTTTCTAGGAAAATGACAAGAGAACTTACTGAGATTACATAGAGAAATTTGTCGGAAAGAACTCCTCGGGTTTTTCTTGAAAAGGCTCTTAAACAACAGCGGGGTTACCATGTTCTGCCATTTAGTTCTTTTTTTGGTTGACCACGGTGCCAATAGTTGGACTTTTACTTTACGTGGCAAAATTTGGATTTCGCGAAAAAAATTTGATTCTGTCACTCTTTTCGAAACTATAAGTAACCTTCTTTCCGCATGGTATCTAATAGCTAAGTTAGTGACAATTGAACCAAAATGAAAGAAACCTAATTGGCGACAATGGCTGGTCTCAATAAAATTGTGGATTAAGAAGTTAATTAGCAGTTTTGCAATAACTTATATTATTCACAAAAAACAATTAAGTGTTTAAGTTGGGTTTAAGTAATTACAAAAAAAATCGAGCAATAAAGGTTAAGGCTAACAAGGCGGCTCGGTAATGTGCGATGGCACATAAAGTTCCGACCCCGCCCATCCACAATTTTGGCATAATTGTCTAGCAAATGAGGAACAGATAGAAAAACCCAAAAATTATTTTTTGCGAAAAGTCTTTTTCAAAAAATTCTGTATGAACGATAAGATAGCCTCCAAAGCAAATAACTCAGTGGAGTTAAAAATTGATGCATTAGCTTGATGTAATATGTCAATATTAAGAAAGCGAGTCAAGATGAACGTCAAAAACAAACAACAACAACAGCAACAAACATTATTTACATCAAAAAATTTTTTTCCCTCTTAAAAACTAAATTTAATAACAAAGTCAACATACCGTCAGATAAACCTAAAACTAAACAAAAATAACTAATAAATCACCAGAAACCATATGCGACCAGTCCATAAAAAGGTTTGGTAACAATTATACAAAAAAGAACAAAAACATTAAAGTGAAAAATATAACTTATTTTTTTGAAACAGTTAACTTCAAAGTAATAAATACCATTAGGAATCAATTAACATTACCACAAATTTACAATTACCACTGTTTCTAGAGAAGGGCATTAGGACCTGTCCTTATTCATTTTTTAAAGCGGCTAAAATGAACAACAAAAAAAAAACAAACAAAATTTCAATTGAAACTTGCCAGAAAACGCTGCCAAAACCCTCGAGCCATATTTTGTCCCTCAAAATATATTCGATTGCGCCTTCATCAAACAGCTATAAAGTAGTACGTGGCCATTCATTAGTAAGACTAGGTAACAAGTAGACAAAAAAGCGAAGTGCTAAAGTATGAAATAATTTCAATTTTTTTTTCGAATAAAAATTACATTCAATGTCATAAAAGGCATTAATTACAAACAGAACTATTTGAATAGGGTCGTTTATTCAAAAAAAGGAAGCCCTCGAGACCTGCAGTTACCCAGAATATTTCTCGCATCTACAAAAAGAACGTCAAATAAGACAAAAATCAAATTAATTTACATTTTTGTGAAAAACCGGTGTCGAAGCCACTAAGGTCATAACAAATTCATTAAAAAAAAGATTTTGGGACACCAATCCCTTTTATTCCCTTGACACCCATAATGTCATATTTGACCTGTAATGAAATAACGAGATTAGCTAACAAAAAGAAACATAAAAAGAACAAAATTGCGAAGTTAAAAAGTTTTTTTTTTTTTAATTTTGGAAAACGATTGTTTTCAAAGTCATGAAAGCCATCAGCTATTTACTAATATCATAATATCGGTTCTTCTATTCTTCCACGAAAAGCCAATGAAAGTTATCACTATGCAGGAAATTTCATACGACCGAAACGACAAAGTATAAATGACAGTTAAAAACAAAATTAAAAAATTCAATTGATTTCTTCAAGAAAGAGGCGTCGAGGCCGTTAAAACGATTATGTATATCATTCAGGATTTCAATATGTTCAATTGTGCTTTATTTTTAACGCTAATAATGTGACAAGAGAACTGTCAATAATGTGATAATGTGACAAAATTCGGAAACGTGAAAAACTGGCAAATATCGAAACAAACAAAAATCTGAAATCTTGTAGTATCAAAGCCAGAAAACAATAACTTCAGGCTTAAAACTGCAACCGAGAAGAAATGTTAAATCAGTAGAAAGAAGAAGCATTCTTTTTTTGCAGACACTAAGCTGGAAGTTGAACAAATTAAGAAAAAAATAGAGGAAAACTTAATTAAGCCATTATTTATTGAAAAGTCAATTATTTTTAAAAGAAACGACCATAAACTTTCAAGTTAAAATTTAAATGGATTAGCTTGGAGCTTTTTAGTAAGCAAACTGGTTGGACCTATCACTCCTGAGCATTGATTCGATATGTTCTGTTTTTTATTTTTAAAGAAAGGGTCCTTTTTTTTTAAAAAAAAAGACCGACTGATTACAACCCGATTTCTTTGGGTGGTAGCAGTCCAAGAATGGCCCAAAACAAGCCCTGCTATTGCTTATTGTCCGTTAGGAACATTTGATTTTCGAATGTTGCAGATATAGATAATTTGTTAGTTGAAAACTCAAAATAAGTTCTGCATTTTTGATAATCAACGAGTAAAGTTAGCAAAAAAAGGCAAAGTTTTAACTACAGAGCACTCTCAGCGTACTCTGAAGTAGAAATAGCCCCCCTCTGAGTCTACAAAGATTGTATGAGTGTTGTTTGGAGGTGTACTGTCGGCAAACTTAATCAAAACGGACTAAAGTAGCTTATTTCGTGCTGTTTTTGTTGAAAAAGGCTAAATTTTGAAATATTTATCCACATTTTTTGACCAAAAAAATTAAATCAAAACAATGAACAATGCTTGTTCGTCTTCAAAAATAAAATCAACGACACTATTCTTAAAAATTATAACAAATTTTAGCAAAATTGACGAAAATTTAGGCAAAAATTCCGGAAAATGTGAATAAAAACAACGGGAATTCACTCTACTTCTCTGAAGTTCTCAGAAGAAATTCAAAATAAGAAAAGCCGAGAAGATTTTTTATATTTAAAAATAAAATCAACAACAAGTTTTTAAAAAATGTTGACAAATTTTAGCAAAATTGGCGAAATTTTGGTCAAAAATTAGCGAAAATTCCGTAAAATGTGAATAAAAATCAACGGAATTCACACTATTTTCACAAAACTTTAAACCTCGATAACTCCCTGTAGAAAACGAAAATTAAAAAAATCTTTTTAATTCCATATTCTACGCTGGACGAGCTTTCTAATGATACCACTCTCAACTCTCTACGATGAATGTATCGATCGGCGAAAATTCACTGAACAAAAAAAAAAACCCATTTGAGTATATAGTTCCTCCCCCCTCAAGAGGGTCGGAACAATTACATGCTCAAATTTGTAGAAATGGGTTACGTTCATCCACAATAATAGTGACAAAATGTATGCCCATAACGAAACTTGCCCTTTTGAACATTGGCCACGTAATACAAAATGAATTAAGGAATTGTATCGTAGATTGAAATTTGATTAAAATCTGAATGTTTTTCCTGAATTTGCGATAAAACCTCGGGATCAAGAAGTGAACGAAAGCATGCTTTGAACTCAAACCACAAATGCGCCTCGGTACACTTATTTTGAACATAAATAGAATAAAGAGTAGCATATTTCCCTACAATGCAGGTATTGTTTGCTCTCAATTTTTCCATATTAATAATTTTGTAGAATGCAAGGGAATGATGATGAAACTTGCCCCCTCTTCTATGCGTATTTTTTGTGCCTTGATTTCCGATTCTTTTCAGATAAATTATTGATGCTCTAATTTTTGTCTAAATTTAGTTTTGTCAATCAACAGCAGTGACCATTTTTTTGCTAATTATGTCCACAGAAAAGCGCCACTGATGTTCTCACCATTGCTTATGTTAGTTTGTGTGAACAGTGACAATTGATTACAGAGGGACTGTCGAAAAAGACCAAAAGCGGTCACATGAGTGTGCACTATGAATAGATTAGGGTAGTTATGTTCAGGTAGTTATAAATTATTAAAACTGACATGCATAAATTAATTAATTAATTAATTGCCGAAACTATTTGTTACAATATTTTTGAACATTTTCCAAGCAATTTTCTGCAAAAAAGTTCTGCATTGTCATTGCAGTTATCTAATGCAAAATGAGATAATGAGACAAATTGTAACAGATGAAATCATCAAACTCAGTCTACAGTATAAATTTCGTTCCGGTTTTTTTCCATTATGACGCATTCGGGAATTTCTTCATAGAAGTTGCTCTGTTCCAGTGTTTCACCATAGATTGCTGATCCTCCACTGATAACAGATTGCTGAGTCTGACATTTTTTTCGTTGTTCCTTCTTCCTTCTCACGAGACAGAAGAGCAAGAATGCGTTGATGGGTCCAAGTATTATGACAGAAAATACTATCCCGATGATCAGACAGTTCTTAAATGTCATCAAATCTGAAAGGCCGCCTGATTCCTAAAACAACAAAAACGTGCTCCAAAGCTTAAAAAACTTTATCTAAAGACTATGTACCTGTGGACTGTCGAAAATTGGCATAATTCGCCAAGTTATTCTTTACAACGACACTGCACAATAAATATTATAGATTTTAACTCCTCTGTATATGTGTCTGCATATGATTAAGTTAAGTCTTGGTTAGAATGTTTTTTTATGTAAGAATGCTAATGGTGTCCATGTCCTCGATGATAATGACTCAAAAACTTTTGAAACTACTCGGTATCTTCAATGACTATTCGCATCATGGTACGATGACTCATGATTATTGGAGTCAATGAATCCCAAGTCGTTCTATTTTCCAGGTCAAATGTTGACCTTAATCAACTGTGTTGAAGCTGTTCATGTCACAAGTGCTTTCGTAACAGGCGACAATTAGCAGAACTTGTACTGGTTTCAGTACTGCTATCATTCTGCGAATTGTCGCCTGTTACGAATTTGCCCAACGACCATAACTTCACAGTTTCCTTCCTTCTTTTTTTCATTGAAAATCAATGGAAAACAAACCACATAGATGTAGTCAATACTGAACGATTCCGAGATTTTAGAGCGAGGTGTGGTTCTTGGACTGTCTTGCGCAATTTTGGTTGAGATGGAGCAGTGTCCTGTTCTGTTGATGGAAATAACGTCCAGAGAAGCTAACTGAACTGGGTTCCCTGGGTAGTTTACTGGCAATGCGTCATACTCTGGAGGAATTGAAGTTAAAGAAAGCCACATATACACAAATGGATCTGAAAGCATAAACAACGCAAAATAATCTCCGACTCAATTTTTTCATTTTTCTGCAAATAGGAAAGACTCAAAATCCAGAGCAGCAGTCGCCTCAATAAAAAGCGAAACAGCTAAAATTAAACTACCTACAAACCCAAACAGTATTTAGTAATAATAATGGATGAAAAATTCGAACTGCAATGAAAGTTTATGGTGATATCTAACCTTTACGCAGAGACCTCATAACATTTCTCGTCACAACTGCAGCACAAAATGTAGCATTCAAAATTGAACCATTTGAAGTTTCCGTTTCTTTGCCACTCACAGCTTGAAACTGTGGCTGTATGAACTGAATCATCTTGTGGGCCATGTTTGCTCCAGTTCGGCTGTCCTCAACTGTGACCTCTAACATCCAGCCAACCAAATAGTCAATGTCATACACTGACGCCCCATTTCTGAAACAGAACAATATAAACATCCACCTAACTAATTGATCGATTTTGCTCGGTTGGAGCTAATTGATCGATGAAAAGAGTTGTAGAGTCATTGAGCCATACTAAAAATTGGGTTTTTCTCTAACTTCGTTCTCATGATTATTACTTGGTTAATGCTCAATACTTGAGTTTTCGTGAAAAATATCACGAGTTTTTACACGAGGAAAGATAATTGGAGCAGCGCAGTTACATTTCATTAGGAAAATAACTTGCTTGCATGAAAATAAACACACATCAAAATTATCTGGTTTTTTCTAAATAAACATACAAAAAGAGTCAATTGATAATTTTTTTGCCGTGAGATTTTTTTTGCATTACAATGTGTGAGCAAACTATTGAGCGTTTCGGAGTAAAATGATCGTAAATCCAAATAAAAGGTAGGCCTAGCAAAAGCAGTTCACTTTTACCAATAAGCAACTTTAGAATTAGAGTTACAGATGATCATACCCGAGAGAAGTAGATTCTGCAATTGAAAAATTTATAAATGAAATTACAGTTGTTCCCCTATTTTTTTGTCCTTTAAAAAAACAAGTTGTACAATAATTTATCTGTTCAAAAACATTATCCCTTTATTGATCAGAAATGCAATCAAGTACACAAAAATGTACAATATATGATGTAACTATGCAGAAAAACTAGTATTTTCTGACTCATTATTAATGGTTTTATTCAGAATACAGGCCTCAGTTCAAATTATTAATATACTGAACGTCAAAAGTAAGTTTGAACCCCCTATTTTCACGAATCAAAAACTCAATTTTTAGACCACATCGCTTATATTTTAAGTAACATTTTGACTGCAATTTTTACACCATTGATCCCATGCACTAGCCTTCTCGTCTACCTATGAAATTCAGATCAAACGCAACGTTCACTCACTAGAAATCCCATTGTAAATTTGATGAGCTCCTTCCATGTTTCACATTAAAGAAAGTTGTCATAAGATGTGATGCGTCTTCAGGTTTGTTCAACTATCATTAAGTTTGCACTTTTGCCTAACATTAGAGAGAGAAAGGATGTGAATAAAGGGTATTCTTGTATCAACTTGATTTTTGCTGTGAAACATGGACGGAGCTTGTCAAATTTACACTTGGATTTCTGGTGGGTGAACGTTGTCTCTTGTCTGAATTTCATAGGTTTTCGAGAGGGCTAGTGTAGGGAATCAATGATGATAAAATTGCTTTCAAAAACTGATCTAAGTTGGGGTAATATTGCCTCAGAAATTGTCAATTAAAGGTCGATCTTCACTGATATTAATTTTTCTACAGTCAATTGTTACCGCAAATTGCACTGTGCTATGAAACTAGATTCCTGATTACTCCGATGTCAGACCAATTGTTTTGGTTATAAAGCAACTATGGATTTGCAAACTAAATGCGAAGAACTCCTGGATTCTAACTGGAATTGGTACAAAATTGCTGGAAGTGGCAAGCTTTTGACAATTTTGTTGTTGATTGTGACCTGTTTATTTTGCGTCGTTTACCTTTTCTTAGTTGTCAAGCTTTCAATTTGCCGCATTGAAGCTTCTAGCGGTGTATGTTTCTAAAATTTTGAGGTATTTTGGCTTAATAGCTATTAAATTTTTGTTGAAAATTTTGCATTTCAAAGAAATACTTTTTTCCGACAAAGAATTTTTCAAATTTCTAGGTTAAACATACTCTATCTCTTTTTATCTCTTTTTTTATCATAAAGAAATCAAATTTTAAGGAAATCAAATTTTTAGCAGCGAATATATGGGTATTTATTAATCTGCGATTTCTTTTTTAACCGGCAATTAGTAATTTGAGGGACTTTTATGAAATTGATAATCAATCAGTCTCTTTCAATGTCTAGTTTCAATTTATACCGTATTACCAAAATTAAGTGAACAATTATTTAGCATAATAATATCACAGACAATTTATAGTGCAAAATAGTATATTTACCAAGTATCAAATGTTAGACTTTATTCATTTGGTCATGCCTCGCGGGCCATGGGCATGCCTTTGAGGTCTGTGTGACACCTGATATGAAAATATAACAAACTAATATGAAATTCAATCATCCGCTGCATTTTTATTAAATATACTTGTAATACCGACTGCTATTTTTTCATCGCACCATTGAACGAAAATACTTATTGAACAAGAATAAATTGGGTAATGTGGCAATGGGTTTTTTGGAACATTGAGCCTTTTCGAACTATGGGTAATTTGTCACCTAACATCCATCGTGAAAATACGGACACATTCGAGTAAAATTGCAGCATATTGTTTATTATGAAATAGTTTATGAAAAATGAAATATTATGAAAAGTTTATTATAATGAAACAGAACCTTACCTGGGTTGAAGCTTCAAACCATGAACACATATCAGATCAAGCAGTTTATCGTAATACAAACTATTGTCAACAAATTGAACTGATGGAGCTTTTAGGTCATTTTCTCCCACTCCGTGCAGGCATGTGGACCCCTCGACAGCTAAACAACATTGATTTAAGTTCACAAAACAATTGTGTCGTTTTCCATTTGCATTTACTGAAGTTTCCTTATCCAAGCAGTTCAATTTGCGCTGAGCGGTCGAATGAATTTGAACAGCACAAAAGGAAAAAACGTTTAGAGTAACAACAAGAAAAACTGAATTCATTTTCAGAGCGTATAATTCTAAACTGAATGTGATTGTACCATATTCTGCTCAAATTTTATTTATAGTTTGTGTTCTAAAATTAGAATTATGTAATAATTAGATCATGGCATTACAGCGACGTCCGTAACTCTATTACAACATATTGATAAAAAAATAGTCTGAAAAGGAAATTCATTGTTCATTCAGGCCTACGTATGTTCTAGATGTCTGTCTAGTTGAGCACCCACGGTAGCAGAATTATTTATAATTCTTTGTGACATTCATTTTATTTTTAACTAACTTAAAAAACAGTTGACTTGATGTCCCAATTTAGGAAATATTAGTCACTTTTTATGCAGCTTATTTAAATATTTGTTTTCTTTGTAGACAGTATAACATACAGCAAATACACTAAGAAATACTCATATTTGCCATAAACTCCAGTGGAAATGCCATATGATAATAGGTTCTACAAGTTGAACAGCCCAAAGAATACAACAATGTGGAACTAGAGTCCTCGACCGTGTAATTTAATTCAATATTTACCCCCCCCCCCGGCATGAAATTATTAGTTAATAGGTCTTTTCATAGATTCCAGGTCTCGACTAGGGAATAGTTACACGGTATTAGTACTAATACGCAACTGGAGACTTTTTTGTTGTGAACAATTTTTCAATATAATTTTGAAGCAGAAATAATTAGAATCATCTCTTCCCAATAGCGTAAAAAAGGCAAAAAACAAAAACTGCAAAGCGAAATATTTTTCTGAGGTAAACACGTTTGCCAAGAGCTCAATCAACAAGTTACGCACACATAAAAA
This sequence comes from Convolutriloba macropyga, assembly GCF_964194025.1. Taxonomy (NCBI): domain Eukaryota; kingdom Metazoa; phylum Xenacoelomorpha; order Acoela; family Convolutidae; genus Convolutriloba; species Convolutriloba macropyga. Next base: position 56,997,803 of record NC_134472.1, read on the forward strand.
ATTGTATAAAAATCATCAATTTGAATTCGTCAAATTTAGTTCAACCATACTATATTGTAGTCAATATTTTTTTTCAATATGAAAGGGAATTTTTTGTTCGCCTTTTGAGAAATTTGTATTTTCTAGTAGCTAGCAAAGAGCAAACCAAAAATCTAGTAGAAAAGACACAAAATTGTCGTAGTGAAGCAATAACATATGAACAGAGATGACTTTTACGTATAACCCTGAAAAGACAAAAAGCATTGCTTAAAAATATAGAAAATTTTTATTTCAAAATTTTTTGAGCAAAATTTTGGACGCAGGTTTACAATTTCAATTCAAAATTTTGAATAGCAATATCAGTGAATTAAAAAAAAATCATTCAAAATCCCGAAAGAAAATTGTTTATCTCGATTTGAAATTTCTCTTGTCACTCATATACCATTGACTTATCAAACTGTTCAAGAGTCAAAAATTCGATAATAATAACAGTTAGCTTTCTAATTAAAGTTCCGGAAAAATGCGAAATTTGTAACTTGGTCCTAAACGAAAAAAACAATAAACAATTACTCGTATTGCAGTTACAGATGAAGCATGCAAAAATTGCCAAAATTTTTTGTTTGGGAGCCGGAAGAATTGGAAAACCAGCTTGTACATGCCAAAAACAATCTCATCAAATAATATATTTGGCCGCATTTCTTTTGACAATTTTGTTCTTCAGGGTTGAAAGATTTCCAACATAAAATTGAAACCGAGCCTAATTCATTTAAAATATCAGCTTGAGGGTTGAAAATGAATTTTTTTGCTATGATTGTAAATTCTACATATTTTTGTGACATCAATCGCTGAGAACTTATAGAAAATGTACTACTCAGACAAAAAGATAAGCAAAAAATGAAATCAGGCCGGAAAAATACACAAAACTTATTTTAATTAAAACACGCGCTTTAAAAAAATAAAAAACACACGGCTCTTTGAACTGATTTCTGCTAGTCCCATGAAAACAAAGAAAATTAAACAAAATAGAACCAAAGATTAACTGAAAACAAAATCCGTTCTTTTAAAATTGTTTTGTTACTGTAATTATCCAAGATACAATTGAGATATATAATACAGTTTTTTTGATCGCCTGGAGTCAATAATGACTCACATATAAAAGCAAACTATAAAGGTGCAACATTAAAAAAAATTTGTTTACTTTTTTGGAAACTTTTCTGCTTAATTATTTTCCAAATTTGTTATTACCAGATGAATTAAAAGCAACTGAAAATTTTCAACAGGGAAAATACGTTTCTCCTACTTCCTATAGAAAAAGATGCAAATTTTTTCAAAAAGCAAATCCTCTACCACTTTCCAGCGGCTCATTTTTAAGATGTTTTCTGCATCAAGGAATCGCAGAAAATGACGCAAAAATTTGCTGTTCTCAAAAATTACTTTCGGTTTTCGCGTTTTTTTGTCAATATACGTAGTTTCAATGGTCACAAATGGAAACCAAAAAAAAACAAAATTGTAAACAATTTACTGAGACATCACTCGAACAGCAAATCCCAAAAACTACATAAACAAAAAAAAGAAAAATAAGGTGTTTTCTCAACGTTAAAAAAAATTGTGAAAACCACTGCAGCAGTGCACATTTCCGACAATTTTAACTTAGAATTGAACGGAAATTTTTGTAAGTTTATATTACTTTAGGATACATTTGAATTAGCATTTGCACGAACAAATTGAGCATAGACTTATGAAGAGTTCAAGTCTACGGCTAAAATTTTTAGATAATATTTATAATATATATATATATATATATATATATATATATATATATTGGAAGATACATAATATAGAATGGAGAATAATATAGAATATAGATTATATATATATATATATATATATATATATATATATATATATATATAGTATATATATATATATAGTAAAGAATATACTTTAGTATTTTATAATGTTAACCCGTTAACCCAGTAAAGCTTTGATCTATGTTTTTTTGATACACCAATTTAATTTTGCGCAGAATATTATCTTAAGAGTTGCGTTTATTTTAAGAAGCCAAAAATGCGACGAATATTTTTTTCTACGGAAGAAACTTTACTTATTTTTGGTGAGCTAAACATAAACCGTCAGTTTTCCCTCGAACAATTATCAACTCTTGTGAATTATTGTAAACCCCCGATTTGTTTAGTTTTTGGCAAACTACACAATTACACGTTTTGATTACGTTTATTTGGCAAAATTTGTATTATTTGATAACAAAATTTATGTCTCATACTTTATTTTACTTTTCAAGTTAATTCTGCACGCTAATATACTCTCATTTTGGAGAAAAAATCCTTTTTTTTTGTCTTCAGGCTGAAAGCTTATGGATATCTTTCCTTTTATTTTCACTTGCTCAGAAGTTAATGATTAATCGAATGCTTTACAGAATGTTTTTCGTATGAGTTATCTTATAAGATTGTTGTAAGATAAAAATTTTTAGTACATATCTTATCATATCTTACACGATAAGAATTCTACTTATCAGAATCGTTATCATGTAAGATCTGATATGCTTTTTATGATGCTTACTAAGCATCATATATCTCATCTTACACAAGAAAAACTCAATCTTATCAGAATTTTTATTGTACGTAATATCTGATAAGATGCTTACCAATAATTTTTGACGTGTAAGATCTTACTAGATCTTACACAATGAGAACTTTTCGCGAGCATTTTATCAAATCTTACACAATGAAATTCCAGAATCACTGGGGTAAGACTTTTCATCTTGTAAGATTTTGTAAAACTGTGCATCGCCTTGCAGAATCTTGTAGGAGGACCTATTGAAGTCGACTTGTGTGATTTTTGAATATTTGAACGGAGAAAAACATTAGATTAGGTGGATACCCTTTACTGGTTTTGAACTGTAATAGAAACTTATTACCTGATTTTTTTTCAGATGCGGCGCATTTGAAATAAAAATGAATTGCTCTCATTTTGTCCTGAATTAAGTTCTTTGTCCTTCGTTTTTCGCGAAGTTTTGTTTTATTGTATTTCTCAGTATTGAATTCATATTTGCAAATGAAGTTTTCTGTTTAACTATGGAAAACGACGCTAGTTAGATGATTTGATTTAATCGCTTTTCACCGTTTGACTTATAGTGAGAATAGAATAGCTTTGGTATGGATTGATGCACGTCACGTCTTTGAGTTCATTTTCCTAAACTTTTTGCCGCTATATAGTAAATTCATATCTGGTTCTGATCAAAAACTTACGTTGAGTGCTAGTCATCAGTAAGAACTCACCTGCCGTCTTGATGAGCCGTCGTAAATGCTAAGGCCATTTCTAATAAATTATAAAACTATTTTGGTTTAATTCAGAGCGCAATGCTTTTGTGCCTCACGTATGATAAATGCTTTGGTTTACATTTAAAGCAAATTTGCTGAAATTGATCATTTACAAAGCTGCGTATATGAACAATCGTTTGCATAGATCATGCTTTGGGTTTAACAAATGTCGACTTATGTCGACATCTTTTGCCTTACTACCGATGGCCTACGGTGAAAGCGTTATACATTGAGCTCTGTCGCCATATTGTTTCGTGCATTCGCTGTTATAAAATATGCGCGGCGTTCTTCAGTTTAGTGGTGCAATAAAAGCTTTTACACAGACACACAAGGCTGCTCATATGCGTATATATCCTGTTTGAATAAAAACTCGAGCGTAAATTTTATGCAAAAGTGTTTCTAATTCATTTTGTCCAACTATTTTACGCTTGCATAAAGCAAGAACCAAAAGAGAATTTTATGATACAAATTTATCTTGAAACGTAGGCTTTTTTGTGTAAGTATAGCTATGACAGAGGTGGAGATTTTCTTAACAATAGCTAGCAAGTGCGGGTGGGGGAGAGGTTGGGGTTGTTGAGAAGATCTGGCATATGGGTTCCGACCAATTCAATCAAAAATTTTGCATATAGTTAGGGAATGTAAACTTTGTATTAAACAATTACAATTAGGGATTTAGCGTGATCCACTTAAAACAACGAGTTATTTGCAAAATTCTTCCGGATAACTAATAAAATGATTTTCGACAAAAAAGCGATGTTTTGTGCACAGCAAAAAAGGAGCAATCCGTTATTGCGTTATTGTTGTTAAAATTGTCCAAACATCTTGAAAAAACTGCTAAAACTTTGATGAAAGTTTTCATTTATTAAGACCCAAGACAGCTTGGAACGACCCTTCCAGGCCAAAATTGGCTCTGACCAGACAGACATCAGTTGCGCACTGGGGGTCCCAGGCCGACTTCAGTCGCGCACTTGGGTATCAGACCCATTTCGGTCGCGCACTTGGGGTTCCCCAATTGACACTGTTAACTGTTGGTCTGTTTCATTGATATAATGTTTTTTTTCGGAAAAAACAGAGGTCGCTTCATTTATATGGTTTTTCGGTTCTTCCGAAAAAAAATTATTAGTTCCAAAAACGGAAAGCTTTCAGCTCCATAACAATTTACAAATATTAGTGCTTAGCGTGGTCTTTGATGTTAATCAGGTAAAACTGGTAGGTGTGTACTGAAGTGTGCTACACTCAGTAACACTATTTGATAATCTTAGTGCTATTTTGAGAATTTACGTTATAGTGCGTGAAGCACAAACTTGATTTGGACAAAGTCCATTTTGTCTTGTGAACAAATTACTAAGTAGTTTTGAATAAGCTACTATTTTAAGATCACTAACTAAAACTGAGAATACTATGACGTGATATTGTCACGCCACACAGATAACACCAAGTTAACCTTGGTAACTCTGTCGACACTGTTATCTCTATCCAATAGGATACTAGAGAACCACGTGTCCGCAAGTATAAAAGGAGCTTGCACGCTCAACTACCAGCACTTTTTGGTCCCTGATAACTTCTGATTTAAAATCATACTCCCGTATTGCTCCCTTGCTCAATCTCAGCTTAATTGAGATATTTTTCTAACTTAGCATATTTTGTGACTTGTTCTTAACTAAGAACTCTCTAAGTCATAAAATATTAACTTAGCACAAATTTGGAAATCAGGTAAGTTCAACTTAATTACTCTAAGTTATAATTTAACATCTCTTAAATTCTATCTAAGTTACAAGTTAACTTAGAATATTTCAACCTGTGCTAACTTGTACTATCTCACTCTTAATAACTCAACTATTCTATCCCTTCATGCTCGGTTCATATTTGATGCTGTTTAACATAACTTATTAATTCATATTTGCATTTAACTTTCTTTAATACTTAACTATTTACCAAGAGTAGAACTAGGGGTTGAACTCTCAAGTTATACATGTGGTCCCACGATTAACCCCGTCGTTTAAGTATCTAATGTACGGACCAGCAGTATAAATGGTGGTCCCAGAGAGGCAACTTCAATTTAACTTCAATTTAACTTGTTCAATTAATATAGAGAGGCTACTTCAATTTAACTTGTTCAATTAATATAGAGAGGCTACTTCAATTTAACTTGTTCATTTAATACAGAGAGGCTACTTAATTTAACTTGTTCATTTAATATAGAAAAGGCATTCTCAATTTAACTTGTTCATTTTAACTATCAGAGAAGCCTGCCTAAATTTAACTTGTTCACTTATTGTAGAAAATCCATTAAATTAACTTGTGTAAGTTAACTAGTCAAAGGGCTTCTCACTAAAATCCTTTTTTGATTTTGATTTAAACTATTCCTCTGTTCTTAATAATTCTAATACAATAACTTCAGTCCTTTAAACAATGGCCAGTCCTGGTGGTAGTACTCCTCCACCTGCCGTTACTCCCCCACCTGAAACTCCCATAACAAATCCAAATCTTTCACTTGTATCTTTTTCAGGCAATGATCCTAATCAGGATGCCACTTCTTTTTGGAACTCTGTAGAAAACAAAATACTCTTTTCACTAGGAACTAGGCCTACAGTACCCGTTGCACAAACTAGCTATGATAAAAGGCAACAATCCTTATTCGGCTCACTTTTAACTGATACAGCACTAGAATGGTTTGAAAGTGAAGTCACTGATACTACAGATTGGAATACTTTAAAAGATGAATTTATAAAAAGATTCACAGACGGTAGAGACCAATTTAGATTTAGACTTGAGGTTGAGAACACATTTAGGCAAGAAGGAGAATTAATAAAGAACTATCTACATAGAATAAAGAGTGGAGTTGATAAAGGTTGGCCAGAAAAGATACCAACAAGTATTGAAGGTGATGACAATATAAGAAGGGAGAAAGAAATCCAACAAAGACAACGAAGTCAGAAATACATAGATTTTGCTATAAGAGGACTGAGACCACAAGGTTTAAAACGCAAAGCGCACGAGAAACTAATTGAGAACCCTTCAATAACTTGGACACAGTTTATTGACCACTTGGTCGTAAAAGACTTAACATTTTCTGTAACAACAGAATCTAGCGGAGCTACAGGAATAGATAAACTTAAAACACTCGAGAACAAAATTAACGATTTAACCAGTCTTTTCAAAAGCAACGAAGTAAATGCTATAGATACTTCTAGGCCAAGAGACCCTAATATAAAAGGCAGACCTAACAGTACTAGATTCTGTGATTATTGCAGAAGCAATGGTCATTCCATCTCTAGATGCACAAAGAAACAGATAGATGATAGTGTTAACAAATTGAGAAAGGAACTTGTTGAACCAAGAAGGCCAAATATAACATTCTCTAATGATTACAGAAAGAATAACCGAGGCAATACAAGATTCAATGGTCCTAGAAACCAAAGCTATCAACCAAGAGGTGGTTACTCAAACTATAATCCTAGGTTCAACAAGCCTAACTATCAACAACAAAATACATCTTTTAGCAGCTATGGCAATAGATTCACTCAACCATACGAACAAACCTTCCCTCAGCAAAACACATATAGAAATAATGAACCAAATCTTGAACAACAATCACCATCACCACAACAACAGCAACAGCCACAACAAAGAGCTAGCTTCAATACACCAAATAGAAATAACAATCTACAACAAAGACAATCAAAACCCAACAATATTCAGCAACAACCAAATCAAATAAGTTTCGTTGAAGGCGACGATGACTACGTAAATGCTATAACGGACTTCTTTCCTTTAAATTTTTGAAGTCTCCGAACGCTACTAAAGAAAGTAGTACTAAGTCAAGAATTTATCTCAACTTATATCACTTTGCCACCGGAGACACTAAAAATAATAGTGGTTTAGAAGTAGAGTTCATGATTGATCCAGGATCAACTTGCACTATCATCAACCATCCTACATACCTTGCTTTAGTAAACCTTGGACAAAACTTGCATTTACAAAATACAAATTGTGATTCAAAAACATATACTGGTTCATCAATCAGAATGCTTGGCTACACAACTATTCAATCTAGCTTCGAAACTGACGGTAAAAATACCGTCCCCCATAAAGTATTCGTTACTAAAGAACAGAGACAGAACATAATAGGTATTGATTTTTGTCATTTGTTTTTAAAAGCACTTCACTTCGATATCCCGGCAGTAGAATTAAAAACTGAGAAAAACCTAATTTGCTACGGCTTACTTAACAATGAGAAAGATTACCCATACATAACTGAGATGACTGCTTTAAGCATATCTCAACCAATCTTTCTACAACAGAAAAGTACACAATTGCACAAGCAAAAGCACCCCATTCAAGCCTTATTTCCACCAGGAACATATTTCATGCCCCATATTAACGTTGCAAAAACTGACCTAGTCTTTGTGAACACACTTTGTCCACAACCTGAAAAGTTTCTACCCATATTTATGGAGAATCAAAAGAATCACCCAATACAGATAAATAGAGGAATAATAGGTTATGCAATGTGTGATATAACTGACAAACCTATACAAAAATACAATATCAAAAACTGTGCCGAATTTACAAGTACAATACTAAACGAAAGTGAGGACTATAACAGTTGCTTCATACTGAACACAATAGTAAACAATTTACAAGAAGGACACCAAATCCAAACTAATTCTTGCATTAGATATATAGATTTTCGTACCCAATCTATATTTGACTCTAATATGCCTATAGCGCACACGATATCCTCAGATGCAGAAATGAAAAAAGGTTTTGCTAACACAATCTCCAAAAGAATACCTTTATTAAAGGACTACTGTAAAAGTAGAAACTGTGATATAGGTGACATAATAACTTTCAGAGCAGATAATTACTTAGTATATAATCTCATCACTAAGGCTAATCATTATGAAAAGCCAACAATTGATACAATCAAAACAACACTACTTGCTATGAGAGATCATGCACTAGGACTAAATTTACGCTGTATAGCGATGCCAAAAATAGCTTGTGGTTTAGACGGAATGGATTGGAGAGAGATATCTTCTCTAATTGAACAAACATTTAAGAATTCAGGAATAACTATCTATGTGTATACAAGCAAAGATGATATTGATAAACTACAAAAAGTAGAAACCAATACACTAGAACAGGAAGAGGTGCTCGAGATTATTGAAAGTGAGTTAATAGAAAAATGCAAAGAAGATGAGAGAGAACTAGCCACAGACTTCTCTACCGAAGCAAAAGAGTTATGTAGACCTAAAGTCAACGAACAGTTTCCTAAGTTTAGAGATAAACTACAAAGCAACCGAATCATAAATAAAGCAGTTAGTGATTTTGTAATTAAGCAAAATAGAAATACAGTTCAAGACATAGAGTATCTAGAAAGGTTCTTAGATAATTTTGATTTCACGCAAAGTGATTTGACTGATGATGAATTGTTTGAGTTGCTAGAAATAATACTTCAAGATAATGATGTCTATTCACATCATAAGTATGATATTGGCAGAACTAAACATAAATTCCATTTACCCCTAAAGAAAGACGCAACCTTTAAAAAGCAGCGACCAAGCAAAATACCCATTCATCTCAGAGATAAATTAGAAAGACTAATGGATGAATTAATTCAAGCAGGGATAATCAGAGAACTCAATGAGAACGATGATATGAATAGTTGGTTTGTCAATCCCGTCATCATATTACCTAAGAAGGATTATGTAAAACTAGTCATTGATGCTAGACACCTAAACTCTATAACTGATACAAGTAATTCTAGTTGGCCACTCGAACCACTAAACGTTCTAATGACAAGAATAACTGGAACTATATTTACAAGTAGTGACTTGTCATCGGCTTATAATCAAGTACCACTAACTGAAGATACACAGAAGGTTACAAGTTTTATTGTAGGAGGCAGACAGTACACCTATCAAGTAGGATTTCATGGTCTTAAACCATTACCCAGTTTCTTTAGCAAACTAATGCGTTATGCATTTGGACCCCTTATAAAACGTAAACAAGCCATAACATATATAGACGATACTTTATTACAAGCTAAAGATAAACAAGAAATGTTCACAATAGTAAAAGAGTATCACTGTTTGCTTCGAAAGGCAAACCTTAAAGCAGCCCCCGATAAAACAATGTTTTTCTTACGAAAAGTGAGATTTCTAGGACATGTTATATCTAAGGACGGACTATCGCCTATTGCTTCGCGCATAGATGATATTAGAAACCTAAAATCGCCAGAATCGAAAACAGAAGTTTTAAGAGTTTTAGGAATGATGGGTTTCTATCATACCTATATTTTGAACTTTCACATAGATGCAAAACCTCTATATGACTTAACTAAAGATACAACATTATTCAAGTGGTTACCAGAACACGAAAAGGTATTCACAGACCTTAAACAAAGATTCTGTCACGATATTTCTAACGCGTTTCCTTCTAATGACTATCCTTTTCATATACATGCTGATTCATCTAATTTAGGAACAGGTTGTGTTCTTATACAAGATTTTCCTGATAGAAAACGTATGATTTCAGCAAACTCGAGAGTATTTGATAAAGCTGAACAAAAGATGTCCCCTCAACATAGAGAACTATGCGGAATAATATCTGCATTACAAACATATGAATTTTATGTTATTGGATCCCCTTTTCCAATTTACCTATATTGTGATCACAGACCAATCCTATTCCTTTGGTCACGACGAGGACAAATGTCACATCGTTTCTTTAAGTATCAAGTTGTAATAACTAAGTTCCAAAACTTGCAAATTATATACACTGAAGGCAAAAACTTAGCGTTCCCTGACATTCTTAGCCGAAACGTTTCTTTAGCAGATGCTAAACTTTATCAACTAGAGCACAAAGTAATACCTAAAGATATAAAGTTTCATATTAACGGAAAAGAAGTTAACTACTCTGTATTGCATCAAGACGATAAGGACGCATCAGCTAACGACTGTTATCCAATTATTGCTCAAGTCAAAGGCGAAAGAAAGAAACTTATTAATATAATTGATGAAGGTGACTTTAGCGTAGATGATGCACCAGACTACATAAATGAACACTGTAATGCTATACACAGTTTCTCTGATTGTTTTCGCTACGGCACACAAATAAACCAAATAAAGAAATTAACTTCAGAACTAACTAGCGAGTATGATAATCACTACTATTCCGAGATAGAAGAAATAGCTGAAATAAGTGATGACCGAGAAGGTTATGATGACCAAGATTGGTTAGACTTAGTAGAAGGTAATATTGAAAACTCACTTATTGAACAATTAGAATCTGCTAAAGCCGATTATATTAGACGTACAAGGTTTAAGAAAATTCTCGAACCAGAAGCTTTTCAGAACATTTCAGAAAGAGATGCACACACAGATACATTAGACTTAATAGCTAAAGTTACGGATTTTGCAAAAAACGCAAATCTTGACACTGATACTATTCTTGAAGAACAAGTAAACAACTCCGTGATAGAAAAAGTTAGAGATTGGTTAAAAGTAGGCAAAGCTCCAGAAAAGGACTATACAATTAAACAATCTAAAGCCTTACAAGCTTATAGGAATAATTTTAATTTGTTATTTCTAGAGAGTCAGTATGACATATTATGTTATTCTGAACCTTGTGAAGACGGCTCATTTGACGTTAGGATATGTGCACCACTTTCACTATTCATTAAAATATTCGAAGTTGCACATACGCATGAACTTAGTGGTCACAGAGCAGAAAGCACAACTTATAATAGAGTTAAGCGATATTTCTATTGGCCTGGTATGTTTAAATGGATTGAAATGTTAATGTTAGATTGCTTAAGTTGCCAAACTAATAAGTCAGCACGCAAAGATATAAACGAAGCACCCTTAGAACCATGGGGACAATTAGAAGCTATACCCTTACATACACTTCATATTGATCATAAAGGTCCACTACGACCACTAAGTAAAGGAAATAGATTTTGTCTTGTAATAGTAGATGCTTTCTCTAGATTTATACAAGTATACCCTAGCAAGAATGCCGAAGCTCTCGAAACAGTAAATCAACTAGAGAAATTTATAACTACATTTGGTATACCGCAACAAATAGTACATGATAACGGCAATGCTTTTATTAGTAACGATTTCGTTCACTACACAAACGAAATGGGAATTACACTATGCCCCCGAACTGCATATTCACCGTGGACTAACGGCAAAGTAGAAGTACAAAATAAACATTTGACTAGTTACCTAAGACACTTTATTAGCCAAAGTGGATCTAATTGGTCCGAGTACACTAGTAAATTTGCATTCTCACACAATACTGCAGTAAACTACAGTACAGGATATACACCTTATGAAATACTATTCGGAACAAAACCACAAATACCCCTATCACTTAAGTTAGGACTACTACGAGATAATCAAAAGAAATGTACATCAGAATATTGTAGTAATCTCCCACCACACTCACATAGTGAAGAAACTTGTAATAACAAAAAGATAGAGAAATTATTACAAAACAGATTATCTAACGAAATGTTAAAACGAGAGAATACATTTAAAACTATATACTCGAATACCTACACTAAATGTAGACAAACTACGAATAAAGCGCACAAGTATAGAAAAAGATTTAAACTCGGAAAGCCTATACCTGAAGGTAGAAAAGTACTATTAGAGAATCACTCTAAAGGACTATTAAAATCCAAAAAGCTACAAGAGCTACGCTCGGGACCTTATACAGTACAACGAATGTTAACTAATACTACATATGAAATACAGCATGACAAAACAAATGAAAAGAAAACAGTGCATAGAAACCATATAGTACCTTATTACCCGAAAGAAGAGAAAATACAAGAGTTAGTTGAGAACTATGTAGTTCCCGACGACACTGATGATTATTATACCCAATATAATAGGCATAATATCTCTAAATCTAACGCTAATAGCGGCGCAAAACATATTGTTATTTCACAGTGGCCCTTAGTAGAAACACAACCTACTATAAATTCTAATACTACACTACAGCCAACTTATAATGTTGAGGCTACACCAACAAAAGACTCAGGCTTAGAATCGCTACAAACCCGAGTAGATAATACTACGCATATACAAGGCACAAGCTCTTCTAATTTTCTACCCCCACGCATTTCAACCCCCTACCCTATACAAAATATGTATTCACCTAATAGCCCACAGCAAGAAAATTTTTCTTCCCCACCTAATAATGCTAGTAAAGCTAAAGCTACACGACAATTATTCCCCCAAGCAGCGCATAATAGCCCTATATCATCACCTTATAATCCTACACCTACAGCATCACCTAATATATCTAATTTACCAGACGCAAATGAAGTATTAAGCAGACCTCAGCGTAATAGAAAAGCACCTACATTCTTTGGTGAACCTATTCCTTCTGACTTGATACATAAACTCAAAAAGAAATAGAGAAACAAAATCTCTTTTAATAATAATTTTTATATTAAAAGCGCCTTGCGCACCAAAATCATAAAAATAATAAAAATAATATTTACAAAACTGCACAAACCAATAAGTTCGTTTGCTTCCTCAGAGAAACTTCTCCAAAAGCCCCCTCACAACTCGACACATTAAAGATTCCTCCTCGAATGCCAAGCACTTCGTATAGTTCCATTTTCTTATCTGCAAGTAACAGTCCTGCAATACAGGTCCCACTTGCAGATCCCACCAGGCCCTTTGCAATGCCACCAAGCGATTTTCCAACTGTATCACCCTGTCCCACCACTCGTCAACCCCCTCACTCCTCCGTCTTGCGTACAATCTTATGAAGAACTGAAACCAAAATATGCACCTGAATATTACACATTTCCACTTAATATCACCTAACATTTCTGTCTATTCTTTTACCCGGGTGAAAGCCTCAAATAACCGTATCATAATTGTTATTTAGAGTTTAAAACATAGAAACCAAAAATTAAAAAGTAAACTCACATCATCCCCCAGGAAGAACTTGATTATATCAGCCGTGTCTTCTGTCACACATTGAGTAAATCTCCTCTCCCAAGGAGAGAAACTTCCTCTTGCTCGAAGTATCCCATCAATTTCATCATCGGTTAATACCAATGATGAGGTCCGGTAACTAGTTGAGAAGAAGAACAAGAAATCTTGTGCCCCTAATCCATCCACATCAGAGTAGAGGAAGTGTAGATACTGCCCCTTCGAATCTGCTCCACCGATTCGCTCACTTGTTCCAATTCCATCCCCCGCACAGCAATGCTCCATCGGGCAGCATCTAACTCCTCTCGCACTTCCTCGGTCTCTCTCAAATAATTTATCGTATACCAGTTCATGACTAAACGAATTAAAATATGAAGAAGAAAGAAGTGAATAAAAGAATGTATGAAAGAAAGAAAAATTAGAAGATACAAGATTAAGAAATTAAGGAGAAAAGAATAAAAAAGATTTAAGTTTAATGAAGAAATGAAAGTTGAAACGAAGTGTTAAGGAAAAAGTTAAAGAAGAATCAAAGGTTGATATTAAGAGTTAATAAGAAGTTAAAGTTTGGAAGGAATCTAATAATCAAGAGAGCAACTTGAGTTAACGAGAGTTAAAGGCAAAAAGCAAATAGCCCACTCAACACAAATCTTACACAAAGTACGCAATTAATCACCGTTGCAAGCTGTTACACACACATAACTCCTATACATGTTCAACATTCGTACATTTTCAACATTTATGGATACCTGTTATTGCAAACTAACGCTGAAAACACATGTTACCCAAAACAAAAGCTAAGCTAAGTAGAAACAAGTCCCCCCATGAGCAATTACCTTATCTAATTTAAATAGCTTTATTATAGAAATTTTCCCCTTGCAAACTATTTTACCACACTTAATTGCATATTTGTCAGGAAACGCACATTTAGGCAACCCACATAGTCAACAAATAGAGCTAACTTCAATAGTTTAAGGACCCAAGGAATGTATAAAATAAACATTAAAGCACTTATGTACAAACAGCTAACCGCGATTTTAAATTCTCCAAGTAAGAATTATGTCACCTAAGTGCAAACCTTACACAAATCTCAGAAAGAGTAATAACTCGATAGATTTATCCACTCCACAACTCAGACTACATGTTTGCAAAGACACATGTTTGCTCTAATAGTTCACAAAAGTGTACAACACACGGATTAGAAACATCTCAGTTGAGTTCCAAAAATTTCATTTTTTTTCTTATTCTAACATATCCTGTTTCTAGACAACTTATGATTAACACCTGAAAATTTAAATATGAATTCACAAAGATATAGCCTACAACTTAGACGAAACGGAATTTGAAAATACAGCTCAGAAGTAGATTTAAAACACATAAATCAGAAATAACACAATTAAATTCCAAAAATTTCATTTTTTTCATATTATAACATATCCTGTTTCTAGACAACTTATGGCTAACACTTGAAAATTTGAACATGAATTCACAAAGATATAGCCTACAACTTAGACGAAACGAAATTGGAAAATTCAACCAAAAAAAGTACGTATTGAAAGCACAAATTGATATAACACCGTTAAGTTCTGAAAAGATCAAATTTTTCATATCCTAACACATACTGTTTTAAGGCAACTTGCGATAAGCACTTGAAAAGCTTAACATGAATACACAAAGATATAGTCCACAACTTCTTGGAAGCGAATTTTGAGAATTCGGCCTAAAAATACATCCTTTTTAGATAATAAAGATCGATCCTATAGCACTGAAACATGAGAATTAAATTGAGTTTTTATCGTATGATTTTTGTCATATGATTAGTTTATCACTTTGCTACATGCCACTAGTCAAGGCTAGCCCTTGGCCAATTAGAATTGAGCACACATATTTTGGTAACTTAGCCCTGACAGCCACTATTTAAGAGCCTTACCAAAATTCAAAATTACTTTTCTCAGTTACCTTCTGAAATCAGTTACTTCTTTCGCTCTTAGATTCAATTCTAACTTAACCATCTCTCTCTCTCTCTCTCTCTCTCTCTCTTTTTTTTTTTTCTCTCTGTCCCAAATTCTATCTTTCATATTTTGCCCCTTTCAACTGATAAACTTAGAAAACTTAGCAAAGTTTTCAAGCATCTCAATTTGTGACCAGCAAATACTTGTCACAGAACATCTCCACAACACATATATCAGGTATCTCAGTTCAATATTAATTCTTAATTCAATTCTCAGTCAGTTACTATAGAAGGAGTACATAACCCTTCAGATAGAACATAGTACAGGACTGACAATGTTAGAAAGTTTCTAAATTCTAACAAACACTACTCATATTGAACACATTCATCACCAGTTAACACATCGCGTAACACAATTAGAACCCCCTAAAAGCTGATCAATCTTAATTTATGACTGAAGTCTCATTCGACCAAAACGGTTTTCTTGTTTCTCTTTCTATCAACCCTGATACACTTGTGAAAGTTTCTATTAAGGCAAACCAAAAGTTGAAATTCAATAGTGAACTTAACACCTTAACTAGTTGTCAAATTTCTAACGAAGTTAGAACTGTAGTATTTTTTGCTACTAACTCTAACGAAGACCCTATTGCTGTCTTCTGGGGAAAGTATAACCCTCAACAACTTAACAGTTTATTAATTCAAATTCATTCTTCAAGCCTAGTTGACTTAGACATTTTCAATGTCCCTTGTTTGATTTTAGAACCACCAACTGATCAATGAATTATAGCTTCAAGAACAACTTTCTCCACTTCTTACAGTCCTTATAACATCCCGCATAAAACCTTAAAGTATAATAACAAAACAGCCACAATTGATCGATCATACATTTCATATAAAGAGAACATTGTTATTTTCTTCGTTAAAGACCAGTTTGTAAACTTAGAAATAATTGTTAGTTGGACGCCTAACAAACCAGAACATATTGAACGCTTTCATTTCCAATTGAACAACAGAGACGAACTAGACCTTGATATCATCGAAGCTCCCTTTACTGAAACACAAGTTCTTACTGCCCTTGCATTCGACCCACTATCGTATATTAGAATATTCCTCTTACAGAAAATATTGAAATTCGGAAATAAAACTGTAACACTTGACAAGTGTTTTGTTTCTAATCAACAGAGAACAGTTGCATTCTTTGTAACATCAGAAAATAACGCAAAGTTTGTCATATTTTGGGTACCCTATAATCCCGCTCACGTTCACGAGCTAAAATATCAGATTGCATTCACGGATAATATTAACTTGAATCTGTTAGACTCACCTTATACTGTCTTCGTTTATTAAATGGAAGACGGCGAAATCAAGAAATCACCAGCAATAGACGAAGTAATAAACGTAAGTTACAAAATGCTTATTTTTATATTACTTTGCTTAACTCTGTTCCTACCTGTAACAACTGATATTGAATCTGAAATTGCTCAACATATTGCAGAATTAAAACTCCTAGTTGAATATAACGATTCTCATCCACACTTCACAGAATGTGTCGTAAGTAGAGATAATTGTCTACCTGAAGAAATTCCGTACCTTAAATTTCTAGACCCTCCTGAAAAGCTATTAATTTGGCCAAAACGTAACGTCCATATGCCACTATCACTGATTAAAGACCAGTTCTTTAAAGATAAACTTACTGATAAGAAAGCGCTTCTTTCAAAAGTAGAATATTTTATTACCTACATAGGAAACCAAATTCGTTCTGTTCAGTTTCTTAAACTTATTGCTATAATACCTCTTGCACTTCTCTGCGTTATAACTGCTTGCTATATAAAATATTTGATCTTTATTATATTTCTTGCATTATTACTCTTAACGTCTTTCACTGACGCCAGACCAATTGAAAAGATGAGTATTTATGAAAACACAGCTCCTAACCTTCATGTTAACCACTTTGATTGCTCAAAAATGATTCCAAACCAGATGTATTCTCTCAACAAAGTAGCACCTTGCGAAATTCGCCCTGATAAAATTAGCACTAATCAAGCACGAGTCACTCTCTACCAAAGAAATTATAAAGTAAAACTAGAAGCAACCATGTGTAAAGCAACCCAACAGCAATTACGTTGGTTTTGCGATTCTTTTGACTCTAGCGGCATAGATGCCAGACATAATACTATTACTACTTCAGTTAAGCTTGATGCTCAAAAATGCAAACTTGCAAAGGAAAGAAAAAAGATAAAACTTTCCTCTTCTTCTAAATCAGTAGAATTCGATTTTGACAAATCTTTATTCTCAAACTTTAACTCAGGCGATGTTGGAACTGGAAACAATGAATGTAACTCCCGAGGTTGGATTACACATTACACTTATGAAACATATATGCAAAATGTTAGCCTGAATACAAACCTTAGAGATGGCACAGTTAATAACTGGCAAAATATACCCCTACCTTGTCCTTTATCAGCCGGAGGCTGCGATTCTACATCTACTGATCCATTTGCATACACTTGGGATGAACCCAATAATTGTCTTTTCACTATAATTCGCACTTTTGACGCTCAAATGATTAAAGCTAATGACAAATACTATATAGTAAAGGATCCTAAATTTACTTCAGCTCAGTCAGATTTCGACTTACAAAGCTTTATGTTCCAAGTTTATAATAAACCACAGTCTTTATGTAGTCATCCACGAATAGTATATCCTACGCCATATGATTCTCTATACATTAGTCTTCGTGACGGATTTGATATGAACACTGGAGAACCCATTCACAAATTTAAATCCGATACTGGTGCTATAATTATGAAAAATAAATTCTATTCCAGTGACAACAAAACAGTTGATACAACATATTCTCAAGTTTATGAGAATATTGATTTCGAAGCACATCTTGGAACAAAAATTGACTATTTGCACTTTAATAATCTTCGGCAGCTTCAAACTTCTACTCTAGAGCTATTAAGAAATGACTGTGAATTAGAGCGCTCAACTATTCTTAACACTTTAATGATTTCTCATGAAAATCCACGTTTAGCTGGATATACTTTAACAAGAAACAGATCTATGTTTCTCAAAACGAATGGCAATGTTGCCTGGCTATATAATTGTCCTGAATTTCATTCACCCTTACAGATTCTTAATAAGTGCTATAATCGAATACCAATTCTTTATGAAGATGAAATTCATTTCGTTGATCCGATTTCTAGACAAACTTTTACTGAAGCCGAAGAACAATTGTGCTCTGATAAACATTCAAACTTATTTCAACTAGATGTTGACGATGATAATTCATGGGTTGAACTAACCCCACAAATCACAAAAGTAAGAGGACCTGCACTCTTCAAACCACACATAGTTATTCAACAAATTGCGAATGTTATTACTGCAAGTATTTATGCTTCTATCTACACATATAAAGAAATGATGTCCTTCTGGAATTCAATAACTTTTAACTCCAATATGAAAGGAGTTCTCAAACACTTTACTAAGTCATTAATAGATAGCAGAGAATCATTTTCAAATATTTCAGGCACGAATTATTATAACTCTAGAACTATTTATCTAGATTCATTCATTTCACCGGACTTCTTTAATAATCAATTTGTTGAAACCTTTGGTAAAATACAATATATAATTGAGCGATGCGGAATATTCTTTGCCGCTTTCTTATTCATTAAGCTACTCATCGACATAGTCTTATGCTAAATTCGAGCAATGCAAATTAACAAAATTACAGATGCATCTATTCATTTTGGTAAAGCACTCTTTGCTGCCACATTTGATTTAATGTCAGCTCCAATTCTGACTTCTATCTATCTAGCAACTAACTCAGAGAATGATAATACTGATAAAAATAGAGAAAGGACGATGCGTGTTCCAAAATCCGAAGATACAACCAGAGTTACTCAAAGCCCACCTTATGAAACTAATAGAATGCAAGCACTAACTCATGAGAATAAAAGTGGTTATCCAAACCTACATGATGAGAATAATAAAGACAAAACTAGAAACGATCACAACGTTCCTACGTCTCCAGTATAGGATTAATTCCTCTATTACCTTAATATCTTCAAACTATATGATGATAATATAATACAGACTGACTTCATATTTACTACTGATTTACTTTGAAAGAGAATACAAAAAATAAGAAAAAGAGAATACTTGCAAAATAACTTCAAAAAATATACTCTTAGAATAGAATAAGAGTAGAGAACACTTGATATTTCAGGAACTTTCTTCAATCCCTAACGAATTGTTACCAGTCTTTCAGAAGGAACCTTCAAGTGGTTGGCCCGAATACAATACACAATCAACTTCTAAACCTCAATCTGGAGTTAAACAACTTGACATACTAGTACAACCCACAACTCACGTTACCCCATCTACAACTTTTCTCTCAGCTATCAAGATTTCAGCAGTACAAACTCAAGCCACTAGTTCAAATTCATCAACAACAGTTACATCATCCAAAAAGAGAACTAAAACTTCAGATACAATTGCAAAGAAACAACCACGTAAACAATTCATTAGAGAGACATTCAGCCCAGCGACACTGCTAGAAGTAAATATACCCAAGACAAACAGTACGGTACCCAACGTCTTAGCAAACACTACAACTACTCAATCGTCACGACCAAACTTTCTTAATTTTCATCATTAAACAACTACCCCCCTGCAAGACCGCCTACAAAAACAACATCAAGCTGAAATACAAGCTAAAACCCCCGGCTTTAGTGGACACCCAAACTACGATACAAATTTAATCTACCAGTTGCAACCCAACATCAATAGATTCAATCTCATTGGTTATTTGTCGAACAAATATTCTTATCTACTAACTAATCACAACCTTCAAGGACAAACAATACAAGTCCCGTTTGATAATATTACAGCAAACCTCAATCCTCAGCTTGATACCTTCACTTATCAGGTACAGCAAAACTTTCTGACAGAAAGACAACGCTCTCAACAGCTCGAACAACGGATTACTGAGCTCCAACTGGAGATCGCAAATCTGAAGCATCAACTCCACATCCTCCGCTCATCACGTTGAGCACTCACGGAATGGAATAGATAATTTTGTGGTTGTTGATGTTCAGTATATCCTTCATTACTTCTTCTTTCTCCCGCGGTGAGGAAAATTATTCGTTAGTTTAAACGAACGCCTAATTATTAGCCATTTTGATTACCTTACTCTCCTTTATTACATTACTTACATCAAGTAAAATAATCCGCATTGATTACACTTAGCGCAATTTATGGTGAACAATGAGTCCATTCTTATCTTTAGATTGCAGATTTGATTTGTTATCGCTTCTCTAATAAAATCTATTCTTTATCATCACCGATTTATCTTGCTTATGATATTATTCGATTGTTCCGTCGAATTCCATAATTTATTTGATGTCTTACAACCTTTCAGTAGACGTTAAGTATTTCAAAACATATTGCGATCTCGCTGAATTTATTCAATCGCAAGTTATTAAAACTTCGAAAACATTCTTAGTTGGAAATAAATTCTATACACCATTGTCAGTTCATTGGACATTTGAGTTACAGGAGATTATTTTATTCTTGCATGATAACAATTCCAATGAAATTGTAGTTTATTTTCATCAAGTTCCTGAGTACGATTTATTTGAAATTCTAAAGCTTATTCATACAGAAGAAATTCTTAGCATCAATAATCTAAACTTTCAACCGCTCACTTATTTCAATTAATATGTTAGTCTTTTGGTGATCACGGATATAGAAATGTTACAACCTTTCTTTAACAGGTTTTCATTCATCGCCATCCACCATTTATAGTTTAAGTACTATTTGGATCTTCCTGTCAATTCCTTTCAAAGATTAATGGGTCTTCCATTCTCCCCATTGACATTAAAATTGAATTACTACATTATTCAAAATGAACACATATTTCGAAGGAGGTGTTGATATCGAATGGTTTAAAGATTATTGTCAACTCCCTGATCATGTTGAATCCGCTTGGGTTAACTTTTCTAAACAGATTATTTTTAACGATAAAGTTTTCAGAATCTCCGAATTATATTATTCTGAATTTCAATGCGAAGTCATTTTATTTCTTGAAGACTTTGAACAAAAAGAAATTGTTATTTACTTTGAATCAATGACGAAAAGCAAGAATAATTATTTCATGAAGCTAATTCATAATGATCAACCAAGTCTAAATATTAATTCCTTAAACTATAGCTACAAGGCTTACTTCAATTGATTTATTCTTCAACAATACTCAAATAAAGATGAATTACGAAACGGAATTCTTTATTTGGGGAGTCATTGCGGCAACTCTAGCCTTTATGGTGTTGTGCGCAGTAATTTTAATTTCCCTATTCATTTACCTCGCTTGTCATTATAGACCATTAACTTAACCAGTATATTCTTCAAATTATATTATTCTATTATTCAACGTCAGATGTACTAGCAGCACAATTTTATAGAAAAACTTCAAAAGGTCTATTATAACGACCAGCCAAAAAAATTGGATCTATTATTTTGTACAGCCCTGTATCTTAGGACATCGTCAACCCTTCTTCAAGAGAGAACTCAAAAACAAGAAGCTACGATGAACTTTAGAACTTTAACCAAGTAATCTACCTCACAAACTTTAAATGCTTAATTATTATAAAATTAAGCTAAATAATTTATTCGATTATTTAATATTTGATGTTTTGATTTAATACCTATGGACCGGGATGGGATGTACTGAAGTGTGCTACACTCAGTAACACTATTTGATAATCTTAGTGCTATTTTGAGAATTTACGTTATAGTGCGTGAAGCACAAACTTGATTTGGACAAAGTCCATTTTGTCTTGTGAACAAATTACTAAGTAGTTTTGAATAAGCTACTATTTTAAGATCACTAACTAAAACTGAGAATACTATGACGTGATATTGTCACGCCACACAGATAACACCAAGTTAACCTTGGTAACTCTGTCGACACTGTTATCTCTATCCAATAGGATACTAGAGAACCACGTGTCCGCAAGTATAAAAGGAGCTTGCACGCTCAGCTATCAGCACTTTTTGGTCCCTGATAACTTCTGATTTAAAATCATACTCCCGTATTGCTCCCTTGCTCAATCTCAGCTTAATTGAGATATTTTTCTAACTTAGCATATTTTGTGACTTGTTCTTAACTAAGAACTCTCTAAGTCATAAAATATTAACTTAGCACAAATTTGGAAATCAGGTAAGTTCAACTTAACTACTCTAAGTTATAATTTAACATCTCTTAAATTCTATCTAAGTTACAAGTTAACTTAGAATATTTCAACCTGTGCTAACTTGTACTATCTCACTCTTAATAACTCAACTATTCTATCCCTTCATGCTCGGTTCATATTTGATGCTGTTTAACATAACTTATTAATTCATATTTGCATTTAACTTTCTTTAATACTTAACTATTTACCAAGAGTAGAACTAGGGGTTGAACTCTCAAGTTATACATGTGGTCCCACGATTAACCCCGTCGTTTAAGTATCTAATGTACGGACCAGCAGTATAGGTGTTCTTCAAGAAACATTCCAAGCAGGAGTTAGTTATCTCTTCTTCTTTTGGGGGACAAGCTTTTTTTCGTTTAACTCTCTTGATTCTGGGCAGACATTCCAGACTCTGAAAAATTTTCTGATCAGACCGTACAGACTCTGGAAAGCTTCTCCGACTAACAAGATCATATCACAAAACTGTCCACGCCCGAGACCACGGAATAATGAGAATATCCACACTCTGCACGGGGGTCTTATCAGATTTTACAGACCTATGCAATGCGCTGATCAGACCGTGCAGACTCTGGATGGGCTCCTGATCAAATTATGCGGTCCGTACATATTGCTGCCAGACTCCGTGGAGTTTTTGCATTTTAACCAACGTGCGCTACCTAAATTGGTCTGATCAGGGCTCGCTTGAGTCAAGCATCTCATGTCCTGGGTGATAGTTTGCATCTTGACTAAAGAAATTTGATTAATCACTCAGTTGTTTTTAATTAGGATAGTAGAAAATTTTTATTTGTTGAATTAATGAAAAAACGTCTGCTAATTTTTGTTCTTCATATTTGAAATAGACCATACTAGCTTTTTGTTACCTCGCCAAATAAATGTAACAAGTTCATTACACAAGCAGAAATTTCCTAAATTCTATACATGCTCTTGAAATTTTCTACTTGTAAAACATGGTTAATATGCTGAAAGACTTGTCCTTCAATTTGATGTTTCATTTTGAAATGGATATCAACAACAGGCAGTCATTTCTTGGAGACCTTAGCGTTGCCTTATTGACATTAGTAAAAACACATGAGACCAGAACGTAATTATTTGATTTTTGAACGCAATGAAGAGAAATAATTTTTGACGACATCAGTGTTTTTCATATGTTCTAAAAATTCTCAGAAAACAGATTGTTTTCAACACTACGAGGACCAATTTATTGAGATCATTTGATAAGAAATTGGATCGAAGAGGTCAAATAAGCTGTGACATTCTTGCCATTTTTCAGGAAACCGCGTATCTAAGTCAATTGCCGTAAGTACAGAACTTCGTCACTTTTTGGCTACACAATAGTCACTAATCGCATATTTAGGAATTTTATATGGTGATTAATAGACAGCACGGTGTTGATGTAAAGTTCCAAAAGAGTATAATTATGCAATTTTTTTTCTGAAAAATCCTGAACTGTAATTATAAAATTTATCATAAGAGTAATCTCACCTAAGGGCAAACTTCACAACTCAATCTTACAGATAACTGTTTTGGTGGTATTGTCCAATTATCAACACGCTTTCTTTTAAAACAACGCATGCATGAACGGCTAGATTAGCCTTGCTTGAGACGAATAAGCTAACTATATATAAAATTAAGAATGAAAAGTGCAACTTTTCAGTTTAATCTGTTATCCGTGCTGTTTATCCAAAAAACTAACCTTTTTTCAGTGATAATTTTGTGTTTAATTCTACTAACGCACAAGAATTGAAGGTATTAACATTGAGGAACAATTTGGAACAAGCTTGATTAATTGCATTTTAAAAACCTTCAGTAATTGCAGATCTATACTCTAAAATTAATGAGAAATGTTTGCGAGATAAAACACTCAACAACTTTGTATATCTTAACCGTCTTTCACAAAAATTTATCTTTATTTGGCTAGATACTCTGTAACCAGAAACAGTCCGATTACACAACTGTCCTGAGTTTCATTCAGTTTTAGGAACTGCAAAAATGCCATGATAAAATACCCAATTACTACGCAGACAAATTACACTTCGTTGTTCTTATATCCAGACAAACATTCTCTCATGCTAAGAAAAATTTTGCACTAATAAATATGTTATTTTATTTCAATTAAGCGCTGATGACGAGAACTCATCTGTTGGATGAACCCCACAGTTATGAAAAGATAGAGAAACAGCACTTTTTCAATCAAATAATGTGTCGAGGCAACTTGAGGAGATACATATTACAAGTATCCATGCCTCTATATACAGATGTCATCAAGAACAAATTGTCCGAATTTCAATTACGTTTAACTCCGATATAAAAGGAGTGCTCAAAGAGTTCACTGAGTTATTATTGAGTAACGGTAAATCATTTTCAGATGTTTCAGAAACAAATGAATTAATTCTAAAACAATTAGTGAAAATTCATTTTTTTTACTCAAATTACATTTAAAAAAAGCAACGAGGAAAATTTTGTTCTGCCACTTTCTTGTTCTTCAGTTACCCGTAGATATAATTGTATGCCTTATTTGAACAATGAATTTCAATACAACTCTGTTATCATCTGTTAGCGTCGTCAAAGTTTTTTAATTCATTCTTAGCATTCTGTCAGCTGCGTATCTGACCTCAAAATTTTTCTCTGGCACTTTTTAAGATACATACAATAATGAAATTGTTGAAAATGGAGAGCTAGAATTAGAAATTGCACCCACTAAAAGATATGAAAACTCTGTAAGATTATGCATTGTCAAAATCGTTTTTGAGAAGAACCAAAAAAAGAAACGATCACAACGTTACTACTTAAGTCTTCGAATATAGTAAATAACATATAAAACAAAGAAAGTTTTTTTGCGAAACAAAATAAAAAATCTTGAAATAGAATAAGAGTAGAGAATACTTTATTTTTTAGTAAAGATCTTCTATCCCTAGCACACTGGTACCGGTAATTCAAACAAAATATTTAAATAGTTTGCATGATTTAATTACCCTATCAAATTCTCAACTCAAATCTGGGGTTAGAAAACTTGATCGAAATAAAATTTTCTCAAATAAACCAACGAATTGTATTACAACTTTCTCTACTTTTCCCTTATAGATCAAACTTTCATAATTTAAACTCAAGCAATCTGTTCTGACTGCTCATCAATTAAGTCCTTGTCTTTGATGGGAACTGGATCCACAGAAAGGCAAACAGCACTGTAGCCAAAAACTTCCAAACTTGTTCATTCGTTCCTTCTTATTCCTCTGCCGCGCTGAACATATCCTTTGAACTCCTATTTAATAATTTTAGTTTTTGATAATTGAACTCGTTCATTCATTATTTGG
Organism: Convolutriloba macropyga; assembly: GCF_964194025.1. NCBI lineage: Eukaryota > Metazoa > Xenacoelomorpha > Acoela > Convolutidae > Convolutriloba > Convolutriloba macropyga. The sequence continues at coordinate 57,023,606 of NC_134472.1, forward strand.
AACACGAACACCAGTGCAATTGATAACTTCAGTGCAGTAAATAAGTTCAGTAATTAAATACACTATTGTAATATTTTGTGACTCTTTCCTAACTTAAGAAATCTTTTGAGTCCTTGAAAAATTTGAGTTAGCGTAAACGTTGGATATGTGGCAAATTCAGTATCGTAGTTTAGAAGCTTTTTTCTGTTTTATTTACGAAGTACTTTACAAGTATTCAACTTGTTATTTCATTCTTATTCACCTCGCTTATTGCGATAATTGTAACCCTTCACATTGCTTGCTATTAAAGATAAATTTAGAATTTCATGTTTTATCTAACTTAAACCTTTAAAGTTGTCTATATACTAAGAATAGCACTATGGGTTTCAATCTCAATTCAAAAATGTGGTCAAGTGAAATTACCCGTCGTATAAGTTTTTATATTACAAAAACATTTTGACCAAGGTTTTTAAAGCTAGCATCCGTAAATTTTCCGCAATATTGGAACTTGAAATTAAATGGAGTTGATAACGGAGTTATTAATTAAATGGAGTTGTTAATTTCTTGCAATAGAGTTTAATCTCTAACAACTCATCATTCTTCAAAAGAAAGTGTCACGTTAAATTATCTCTCTTTTTCTCAAACATAACAGTTTAACAATGTTCATAATAACAGTTGAGTCTTGGTTTCATTCTAGAGGTACTGAGTCTTGGTTTCATTCTAGAGGTACTCCCGTAACACACTTCCCTCTCCCCGAGTTTTTGACGACTAGTTGTCGAAAACGTTGTTCAGCTGTTCAATGTCCTCGGTGTCGAGGGATGATATGGGGCTTTGTTCCTGGGTCGTCCTTGGTGGGATCTCCGACTGGGCCGTACTGTACGACGATATCGGGCTGTCCTGCGGTTCGTCCTGCTTTTGGGAGTCTTTTCCTCATTCGAAAGGGCATGTTCAATTGGGATGTTTGGTGCATCCTCTCCAATTCTTGTGTTTCGGCCTGTGGGTTGGATTGGCTTTCTAGTAGGGGACGTGGTTTCCGGCATGGGGTCGTGATCTTCGTCTGACTCAATAGTGATTGTTGCTGTTGGTGGGCTGTCAGGAACCGTTATGGTTGTTGGCTCGCGTGCTGGTTGGTTACTCCGAAAGGGTTGTTGCGTGGCTTGTACTTGGGCGTCTTGGCTTAGGTGTATTTTTGGGACTATCTTGTCCATAGATTTTTGGCCCGGGTTTTTCTGAACAATGAAGTCCTTTGGGGAACTGGAGGTGACTATGGTGATAGGGCTCTGCTGGGGTGAGTCGGACACCAAATTGATAATTTCAGCTGTGTCAGAGTTTTTCCACTGTTCTAGGTCAGTGCTTATAAAGGAGGAGCTTCTACGTTGTCGTCTCTTTGCCTGCTCAATTTTGGATTGGGCCAATGCAGCTTGCTTTGTTTATATTTCAATTTGGGACGGTGCTTTGAGTGTATTTGTGCGTTTTGTGAGGTGCTGTAATTTGCGTTTGAGGCTGCCTGTAATTTTTTTAGGCTCTTGTCGTTGTTTTCTGGTTGGGATGCCTGTTGGGTTTACCAAGTCTTTGCCCAAATGGGTTGGTCCTTGTTGGTTCTTGGTCTTTTCCTCTTGTTCGCGCTTTTCTTTTTGTTCATCTAAATAGAATTTTCGAATTTTTTCTCTGTTTCTATATTCACCCACTGTTTTACATGCGACAAATTCGATTAATATGGGTTTTGTTTTCAAAAATTTCGCTTGCGATCGTTTTTTCGTTTTACCATAATTTTTCTTTTTGGGGTGTCTACTGTCATAGTGCGGGGGGATTAGTTTGTTATTGTCCTGTCTGGGATTTTATTCCACATTGGTTTGAGTGTGCTACGGGGTTCTTTCGCTCTGCACATTATTGTTTTGCGTGCTATTTGGTTTTTTGATTTTAAGGTTTTATGGTTTTAAGGTTCGAGGTTTTATCTCCGAACGTCATACTTAGTTTATCTGCGGTGATTTTAATGGGAAAGATTGTCTTACGCATTTGCGCTGCAGGTGTGCGTTTTGTGCTGAAGGGTTGATCGACGAATTCTGTATCCGAAGCGCTTGGGCATTTGTACTGGATGTCTAGCTGTGGCTCAGAATCTGAGTCCTAGTTCCAGATTGCGGCTTCGGTTAGCATGGCGTGCTTCAGCTTCTTCCTGTCTAAATAGAATTCTTTTGTTTTCCTGTACGTGAGATTTTTTTGTTAGGATGTTTTAGTATGTTTGTGAGTTGCGTATTAGCTCTGGTCTTCCGAAGTGTGCGTCACACAGTGTTAAGCGTGTTGTGGTGTTTGGGATCAGTTTTATGTTTTATATGATGTTTGTGATTTTGTGTGCCATTGTTTTATTTGCCCATTTGGGATCTATGTTTATTACTGATAGACGCCTCTTTTTAATGTTTGTATCAATCGCTTTACTAAGCTTATGCCTCTGTGGTCCCCTGCTGGGGCTAGTATAAGTTTGATATTGTTATCTTTACAAAAAGTTTCGAAGTTTTTTGATTTGAATGCCTGTGCTTGGTCGCCCCTGAGTGTTCGTGATATGCCATGAAATTTCATGTAGCTATTTAGGTGTTCTATAGCTGTTTCGGTGTCGCAATTGTGATATGCTTTAGCGTGAGGATATCTTGAATATCTATCTACGGAGACCAGTGTATATGAGTCTTTGTTATTTTCCTATATCGGGCCTGTGAAATCAATTTGTACTTCCTAATTGGGTTCTTGTAAATTGTTTAAGTTTGTGTGTTAGCTCATAGGAATTACTGGTTTTATGTTCTTACCTATCATTGTGCAGGTTCTGCACCGTTTGGCTATGACGACTATCTCCCTGTGAATGCGAGGGAACCAAATCAGTTGCGACATGTACATCAACCCAATTGATCCGTGGCGGTCTTATGGATAGATTGTAAAGTAAAGTTGCATAAGCTTGGAGGAATATATAATTTGCCATCATATGAAATGCAGCCGTTGTCATTAACTGAGAAATCTTTTTTGAGGGTGTGCTAATAGCGAGAGTAATGCTTTAAGGCTAACCAATCTTGATTTTGAGGCAACTTTCGTATACTATTGATTTGGTTGTCTAGCCGGATGGCTTTTGATATAAAGTTTTCGTTGATGATCTTATGTAAATTTGATAAAGGAACGGGGATGTCTAAATGGGGATCGTCAAATGGGCTTTTTTTTACCCAGCTGGGAACCAAGAGATCCGTGCCTTTTCCTATATTTTAGGAGGTGTCAGTTTATGTACTAATTGTGGTGACTGGGGGATTCGCTGTGGCTGAATTTGGTCTATTAGCTACAAATGGGTTTTCTTGGAGGGCTTTGCTGTTCATAGTTTTTGATCGAAAACGTTTTTTTAATAATTTTACCAAATGTGATAGAAATCGGATTACTTCTTGTGCAAACAAGGACTTTTGTGTTTAATTTAGAATTGTGTGTAATCTTGGAACAGAGTGACTGATTTGTACAACGATAATGGTTAAAAGACCGTTTGTTTCTTTCCTTTTGCTGTCTATGTTTTATGACGTCATTGTTCGCGCGTTTTTTTGTCGCGGTTCTATTGGTTGAATTTTTTTGTGCATTCTTTAGTAGATGATTGAATGAATCTATTAGGTTTACGAGGTAAATTTTATCACTTTCGCGGGGTTGCGGTACCTGCTGAAATAGTCCGCGAATCCCATATGTTTTCCTTGTATATGTTGTATCGCAAAATCAAATGGTAGAAGTCTGTCTACCCATCTTGTCAGGCGACTTCGATATGTTTTATTTTCTCTGTAGTTTTTCGGGGCCGATAGTAGTGCTTTGTGGTCTGCTTGGAGTTCAAATTTTGAACCATACAGGAAATATTTAAAGTGTTCTAGGGATCAAACGACTGCCAGGAGTTCTAATTCATTTGTTCTGTATTTTTGTTCGTTACTATTTGGGAGTCTACTTGCATATGAGATTGGGTTCCAATTGTTATTAATTAATTGTTCTAGGCATGCCCCTAGCTCATTTTTACTTGCGTCGCATCTTACTCTTGTGTGTTTAGTTGTGTCGAAATGTTTGTTTTCGATTATATTTGTTATTGCTTCTTTGATTTTGTTAAATGCTATGTCGTGTTCACTTGACCAGTCTAGTTTTTGAGCACTTTTTGCTGTTTTTGTCGATAGCAGTGGTCTAAGGTTTGCTGTTATGTTAGACAAGTTTGGTATCAATTTTATCATAAGATGTATACTTCCCATGAACGAGTTGTTTAAATATTTGCGGTTGTTCCAATTGGGCGATCGCTTTTTTCTTCTTCTCTTTAGGGATTATCCCTTTCAGGCTTACTTTGTAGCCTAGCCATTTTTGTTTCGTTTGTGCGAATTCGCAATTTTGTAGGCTAACGGCTAGTTTTTTGTTGTCTAATCTTACTAACACCTTATCTATTTCTTTTTCGTGGTCCCTTAGTGATCTTTTGGTGATAATAATTATATCATCTAAGAATGCGTGCGCCAAATTTATGTTGCTTAGTGTATAGTCGAAAGCTTTTTGGAAATTTGCCGGCATGTCTATGAGTTCATAGAAATGGTTTATGATTCTATACGTTTCTATACGTTTCTGTAGATTTTCGTCCCAGTATGTTAAAGTTACAAGGTTTTTGTGCGTCTATGGAGTGGGATCTGACTGTAAGCGTATTTTAGGTCTATTTTTGAGAAATATAGTGTCCCGGTTACGTTTTTGAGTTCACTTATCTTATGGAAAATGTGTCCATTAGGTGATCAATGCTTTGCATCTAGTATTTGTTTTTATGTATAGCGTCATTTAATTCCTTTAGGTCTAGGGCTAGTTGGATTGAGTTGTCACTATTGACTGTGATTACTATCGGACTTATAAAAATTTCGTCGGAACATTTTTCGAGTTTTATTATTTGCTTGTCTTCTATGAGTTTCTTTAGCTCTTTTTCTACTTTATCAATTAACTGAAGTGGTTATCTTCGTCCATCGTGTTTGCTGGTCTAAACTATTGTTTGAATGTGAATTTTGCTGTGGCGTTTGATGGCCCCATTCGGGTGCATATGTGTGACAATTTGTAATTATCTAATGTGTTATTTTTTGATTGTTTGTTGTTATTAGATTCATAGTTTTCTCACCTGTTCTCGTTTGTGGTAGGTGTAAGCCCAGGTTTTGAAGAAAGTCCCTGCCCAGAAGGTTCACTGTGTTGTCGGAGACTAACAAAATTTTGCAGTTTATTGCCGATGTGTTCCCAGAAGAGTGTGACTCCGATTGGGGATTTCGCCATTGCTGACTGCGCCATGTGGTTGTTCCAAAAGAGCAGTTTCAACTTTCTTCAGTTCAACTGAACTTGATAACCGATAAAGCAAAAAGCAGTGATTCATTCACATCTTTAGAGAGGCGCGACCAGACAAAACTTGTCAGCGCTATACAACTAACCGAAAGATAACAAAGTTGCTATAACTTGATGAACAATAGATTAATGCACGAGAATGAAGTAGATAGCTAAGCTTGAGACCAAGTTGGTGAAGCTGCTGTATGCGCCAGTGGTCCCATTAGGCCATTAGTATAACAGTATATAGCTTAACAATGTTCATAATAATAGTTGAGCCCTGGTTTCATTCTAGGGGTACTCCCGTACCACAAAAATAATTATAAATTTTATAATAATAATAATAATAATAATAATAATATATCATAATAAATTTTTTATAATAAAAATAATAATAATAACAATAATAATAATAATAAAAATAAAAAAAATAATTATTATTCAAAGAATTAGAATGAAAATAACTATAACTCTAGGCCAAATGTGAAAGTGTCCAAAACAAAACATTATCTTGGATGTTTTCCTGCATTCGACGTTTTGTAACTTTTGAACTCAAGTGACTTGAGGTTTTCTTGCTAAAAAGCTTTTATTCGAGTGAGCACCCTAGTAAAAGTGTTTAGTCAAACATGGGCTCATCAGTTTTTGGCATTATTGTCTCCATTGAAAAATTGTCTTGCTCTCTAGGGCGATTACGTTCAGACATTTGTTCGTTCAAAGTTGCCTATGTCCAGACTTTTGTGTGTTCTTGCGTTCAAAGTTGCCTATGTCCAGACTATCGTAGGTTCAAAGTTCTTGCGTTCAAAGTTAAGTTGCCTATGTCCAGACTCTTGTGCGTTCTTGCGTTCAAAGTTAAGTTACCTATGTCCAGACTATCGTGCGTTCTTGCGTTCAAAGTTAAGTTGCCTATGTCCAGACTATCGCGCGTTCATTCGTCTTTCCAGGCCGTGCAATTTTGAACGCAGGGCATATAAACAATTTCAGAGGCAAGACATTTAACAATCTATGCTGCACGGCACTGTGTCTCCGTTTCACCATAAACATCTTCAGAATGCATACTGTATAGCTCTGAATGGCTGAACGTAGCAAAAACACATTGGCCTGGAAAAGAGTACCCGGGTCAAGGTGTCACCGCTTAAATTTGCTATAAGATGTAAGATTTGCGGTGAATTTGTGTAAAAAGTGTAAAATGCGGTGAAAAAAACCTTAAAGCGGTGAAGTTTTTTTCATTGCTTTAGCGGTAAAAAAAATTTTTTGACCGCAACCAGCAGAATGAAGTGAAAAAAATTCACCGCTACCAGCAGAGTGAGTTGAAAAAAAATTTACCGCTAAAATCGCAAATCTTACAAATATTCACAGCTAAGTTCAACTCTTGTGTTAAATTCACAGGAAATAGCATTGGAGTAAGTGACAGATGGTGCAGTGGAATATAAAGTGGTTGACATGCAGAAGGTGAGATGTTCGAACCCCTGTAAGGCAGTTTCGTTGCTGTAAGAAATCCGCTGAATTGTTTTCACCGCTAAGAACCGCAAATCTTACCAAAATTCACCACATTCAACGCTAAAAGATGCGGCAGCTTTGCGGTGAAAAAGTTTTTTCAAAGCTAATCTTACATTATTTTTTGACCAAACCTCGACCCGAGTATCGGGGCCGAGAAATAATTCATCAAGTTTTTTTTTATCTCTCTCTCTCTCTCTCTCTCTCTTTCTCTTTCTCTCCCTCTCTCTCTCTCTCTCTCTCTCTCTCTCACTCTCTCTCTTTCTCTCTCTCTCTCTCTCTCTCTCTCTCTCTCTCTATCTTTCTCTTGTAATGCAATTTAAACAAATTTGTCAATGCACAACGCCTGGCATCATGTGTTGCGAAACAAAAAATTTGTTCCAACGCCACTTACTAAGGGTAAGAGATGCTCAAATAGATTTTTTTAGTTCACTGAAGTTAGGCCGATCGACAAATTTGAGTTGGAAAGACATGATTGGTAATAGAAAACCCATCAACCACAGAAGAGTCAATACTTATAAAAAGGTTTTCAACTTCGTTAAAAAGTTATTCATATTTAAAATGTATGTGAACATTTGGTTTTAAGGTAATTTAGTTCACTTTTAACGAATTTTAATAGATTTTATATTCTTTTTGTCAAATTTTGTTTGTTTTAGTTTCAACTTCATGCTGTTAATATTGAGGTTGATTAAAATATTTAAATCTCAGAGTGGTTTTTGAAATCAGTAGGGTGTGATTCTACTGGATGGCCATCTTATGTAAAAAAATTGTCAAGTTTTTTTTTCAAATTATGTGATCAATTAGATGTCAAAGAGATTTAGGTAACGTTAAAACCGTCTAAAATAATTAGTAGTTTAAAAAAAAGTTCTTTCAAACCAACTTGAACTAGAAAAAACGCTTTTTTATTTTCCTTAGAGTAATTTACTGCTGTTTTTGATATTTTAATCTCTTGGTTTTAAAACAACAAAAACAGCAATTTGGCCACCGCTCTTAAAGCTGATGCATGTGCTATCATGGCCATTAGATCCTATTGTTTGCAATCAATTTAAGCAGTAAGCTGACAGCGAATGAGTGTTACGGCTTACTATATACTTTTTTAAAAAAAAATAAGTGTGATTCTTTCAATTTAACTCTTATTGGTTGCAATTTTAGGCGTCTATTTGCTTAGTTTTATTAAAGAAAATTTCCATTGACAATTTGAAAAGCATTATCGAATCTCTGCATGGTTTTCTTCGGACAGTTTGAACGTTTTTAAAAATTTTGATATTAGGATTTTTAATTTTTTAATTTGACATTGTTAAATATTGTTGACATCTGAAGTTATGCAGGAATCTTTTTTCATTTTCAAGCCAGAGCATGTGTTTTCGTGAAGTTTAGTGATATTTTGTTTTTTTTTCTGCAATTGTTTTTTAGTATTTTAGTTTTCAATCATCATATTGAATTAGGGATGGTTATCAGTAATAGTTTCAGTAAATAATATATTCAGTCAGCACGATATTTTTTTGTTTTGCTTCTTTCTGATTTCTAGTTTTGCTTGTTTTTCTTTTTTCCGTTTTTATTTAGTCTTTTGTATTATAGTGATTTCTGGTTTTGTTTTTTGTATTATGGCTAACTGTCGCTTAAGAAAAAGTCCAAGGATTCGCAAAATTCATTTGTGAGTCTTTGGACTCACAAATGAACTTTTAGTTTCTTTCGGTTAATAATTTATGCTTTTGATAACATTGTCGTCGTTGGCCTTCCGTAATTTAAACTCGTCTCTGAAGTTTCCCTCTTTTTATCATCGTTTGTTTCATTTTGTAGATTTGTCCCATTAATGACATCTCCCAGCTGCTTTTAGTGCAACCAAGTGACGTAAGTTGTTTTGTTTATTCTGAGGTCTAATCACGTGGTTTTGAATAATTTAGTCTTTTTTAATTGTGATTATCATTTTTTATTTTATTTTCTAATCGTTAAATATGAATAATGGCTGCTATTTTTGGGCTTTCTCACAATGCAGAGTAGACTTATATAATGCTCTCTTATTAATTTGTCCAGTCTACTCCATTTTTTCTGGTTTTGCCTCTTTCTGTTATTCTAATTTTGCTTGTTTTTGGTTTTTCTTGGATTCTTAATTAAATCTGATTAACGAAAAGATGATTTGTTTTTATCCGGGCCCGATATCAACTTATTTATTCTTTGGGTCAATATTGTATGTTTTTGACGGTTTCTGTTTTTGCACCTTTCTATCATTTTTTCCAACGTTTATGTTTCTTTCGTTAAGGACTGATCCCAGCTGCTTCTAGTGCAACCAAGTGAAACTTTATAGTGAATTTTCTTTTTCATCAAAATCTTTTTTTTCTATTCTATAGTTTTTTAAACAATACCTTGACTATTTTTTTCACTTTGAAGACTGATTAGAAAAACAGTTACTTTTATTGAATTTTTGAATAATTCCTTCAGTTGCTGATATTTACTTGACTTGCTGTTTTTTCGCAATTTTTCAGTAAGTAAAAATAATGAAAGATAACACACATTTCAATTTACTGATTAAGTTGAACTTTCTATTGATTTTAAATTTTGGTTACTTGTTTTCATTTGACGCCACCATTTTTTAAAAACTTTTAGACGTTAGCAAAATAACCGTCTTTGGACGGTTGTTTTTCGCATTTTCTATGCAACGGTTTTGCTTCGGGCGATGGACATTGTTAATATGTTCCAGAGGACATTAGTTGTATGGATAAACTTAACATGATTACATTTCAAAGAAAATTGATTGGCAAATTATCCAGATTTTTTCTGGCTTTTTCTTTTCAATTTTACAGCATATTTTTGATCGCTTTAAAAATTGAACGTTGTGGTTAAAAGGCTGAATGTCTTTGCCATTAGTTTTTTGGTGGGGAATTTCAATAATAAGGTGTTCTTCTATCTTTTTCTAAAGTGTTCTTTCTTGATTTATTTCTAGCAGTAGAATCCCGAAGGCCTACTTTTCTGCTCTATTCTAACTTTATGCATCTGAGTTTGTGTTTACCGCGTTAGCTGTGGCCTTCTGTTGTATGTTATTCGAATAAATGTTCCAAAACCAAGCGTATTTAATAACCAAGCTCGACCACATTTTTCTTTATTTCCTGAGGGACCTCAGTTTTTGAAGATTAAGTAGAAGTTGGATTTCAAATCCCATCCTGCTGTTTGACGAAATTCCCCGTTTATTTGGCCAAATCATTTTCATGCTTGAAAAATTGTATTAATGTTGATTTCTTTTCAATCAAAATGCAAAAATACGCAAATTCCAAAATATACGCAAAAAATTCCAAAATTATAAAAATACGCAAAAATACTCAAAATTCGCAAGATCATGAGAAACCGAAGCAAAAAAATCAATGTAATGCTTCGAAAATCAAATTCTTTACCTGTTGCTTTTTTCTTTCTAAAATCTTGCTTAAAACTAATATCTCAATTTCTAATTTTTTTTAAAACTGTTGTTATGATTTTCGGAACTAGAAAATGCGAACCAAATGATGGCTTTTTATAATATTTTTTAGATTATTTTATCGTTTTATACAAACAAGTACCCCATCTTCTTACCCTGCTTTGCAACATTGTTAAATTGATTGTTCAACAATTTTTAACATAATTTTCTTTTTTTAATGGTCAAAAAATTCTTAAACACTTATGCCTCTTGGGCGCATAACATGCTTTTGCAATTTTACAATATCTAATTTCAGGTGCATTTTTGAGCTGTATTTTAAGAGCTGTTTTTGAGTTGTAAGATATAGTTATCATTACTTCGGTTAAACGAGTCAACGCCCCCTTTTTATTCTTTTTTTAATTAATTGCTTCTTGGAGGTAAAATCTTTTGATGCAAAAGAACAGTTTTCCCAAAAACTGTTCTTTTTTTGTTTGGATGCAATATATAAAAAATTTGCTTGTTTGCTTACTGTTGCGTCAAATGGTGTTCTGACTTATCTTGTCCTTAAAGACACCAAAACACGAGAAAAATGAATCTTGATTTTTTTTTGTTTTATGAGTCTACTTAAGACAAGGAAATATTTATCGATAATTCTTTAGTTCCTTTTGCGCACTTTTGATGTGCAACATGAGTGGAAATAACAGATGCATCAAGGTAGCTCAAGTGATATCTTAGATTTAAAGGACGTGAACTTTTCAAAATATCCCTCAGTCGTGCTCAAAAATCAGCAGAATTTGAAAGCCACTCAACATTATTTGAAATTTGAGAGCTTTTGATATGCGTATCTCCCTTGAAAAGAAAGTTTTTTCGAATCTTTTCTGTTATTACCCCCCAAAGTTGTACCATATGTCTCTTTATATAACATATTGTTTGCATTTCTTACAATTACATATACAAATATGCGGCATTTACAAACGGCATTTACATTTTAATGGTGCAGCTTTATGACACTAATTTTTATCACAACTGGAAATAAAAATCAGTCCAATCGTCTACCGGTGCCCTCAATTGATTATGACTAAACTGAAGGATCGCTAACGACCAAAAAGCACATATGGGGTGCAAAAATACTGGTTACAAATTTTGGTTACGGATGCTGATAACAATACATGATCAGCTAATTAAAACAAATTTATCAGAAAAATTCTAGAGGCCACGTTAGAAATTGAATTAAGAATACGATATATAAGTCTTGCTAAGTTTCACTCCTCATCTCTGATAAAGTAACAGATTTAATAAAATGAAAGGCTTGAACTGCTTTGAAAACTAAAGAATCTAAAGAAGTTAGTGTGCTTGCTTCTATGTACCCGAAATAGAATCATATACTGTCCCATTATCATATGATAGCTGTAATTTACTATGGTTAGCTAGCTATTCGTTTTTTTTTTGAAGAAAAAAATTTGAAAAAATGTATCCTAATTATAGTTGAAGGCTATGTTTAGCAGCGAAATCAACAGCTTAGAGAATTGTTGTTTAACACGCGGCACAACCAAGTATTTAAATTAGAAATGTTGTAACTATTTTATATAGAACAACTGCGAGTGGGTTGGTCATTCCGATATGCCCTAGATTTATCGGAACAAATATTCTGTGGCACTCACAATGGCCGTTAGCTTGAATTTTGCTTGTTCTGTTATTTGAAATTGAGAAAAATTGAGCTACAAATTTACTTACGGTTGGTAAAGGTGACAGTTTTTAAGGTATATATGATCTCTCAAAATCTTATTGTTTTGGTCAATACTATATTGAGAAAATTTTGCTTTCAGTATGAATAATTTTCTACTCTAAAGCACGCAGCTGTGTTACAATTTTTTAACTTGTCTTTATATAAGACTAATCTTTTACTTAAAACATGATAAAACAAATATTAACCAAACCGTCAGAAACAGAAAAACTTAATCGAAAAGTTTTTGTTGTGCTTCTGTTTGCTGTCCTTGTAAAGTATGCTATCTTTGATTTGTTCTCGAATCGAAATAGAAAATTCCCCATCATTTTGAAATCTTCAGCAAATATTTCATTTGAAAAAATTAGCCGTACTAATTCCTTAGACGCTTCAAACTCTCTTCAGATGAGTAGAACAATAAACCGCACAATGAACGTGACACAATTAAAGATTCAGCGTCTAAGGATAAAATCAGCTGACCAATCAAATTGCAAAAATATTATACTGAAAGATTTTACCGAAGCTGACTCCGAACTGAACAAGAACATGTTTTTTCTAGAAACTTCTGGAGAGACTGGTTTCGATGGTCGTCAATCTTGTGCTTTGGAATCGGCCATTCGTTACTCAGGGTTCAAACCAAAGGTCATTATGTCGACAAAGTTTATCAGTATGCGACTTCGGCCTAGTATGTGCAATATGGTCAAAAGACACTACCCCAGTAAAATTGGGTTTTATGGAATCAATTTGGATTATTTATTTAAAAACACTCCACTAGATGGAGTTCAAAGAGAGCTTAGCAAACAATGGATGGCTGTGCATTCAAGTGATTTGATGCGACAGGCACTGGTCTACAAATTCGGAGGATATTATGCCGATTTGGATGTCATCACAATTAGAAGCCTGCGTAGGCTACACAACGTATATCCATTCGAAATGTTTTTTCCCATGAAGTAAGATTTTCAATATAATTTGTAACATTTTTTGTGAAAAAAGTACCCTTGTTTAAATTTGGATTTGGTGTCTTTTCTTTTGTATCTATTCTTTTGTCACTACATTTTTTACTACTTTTTTCTTCTGTCATCTTCTGAATTTCTTACTAGGCTAACAGTGAGAGGAATCTGTCGCCCATAAGATCGACCAAATAAAATAAACCAAAGGTTTTGAATGAGTGAAGCAAGCGCTACTTTGTAACTCAGCTATTTCCCCTGTTCCACTCTTGTAAGCTGTTCAAAATAAGATTTCCCAAAAAAATTAATTCTTAATTGAGCTCGTAATATCAATCAGATATCAATCGTAGTATCAGACAGATAATTGAGGCAAGGAAATTGCTTGCACATCAATAGAAGGAACAATGACAAGACAACTTATAGTAGTAATTAAGATGATAATAATAATAATAATAATAATAATAATAATAATAATAATAATAATAATAATAATAATAATAAAAATAGCAGAACTTCCATGGTTCACTTCCCGACCGAACAAACTTAACCCAAATGCTCACAGTCTCGTAACTGGTTTTGCACTTCCAACTTTCCAAGTTCAGTCTCACTAATCTATAAGTTTTCCGGTCTCTCTGAGAATCAACTTCTCAGGATGCTTCAATACAACGCTTCCTCAACACAAAACATCTCTCTCTATCTCTCTCTCCTCTCTCTTTCTCTCTCTCTCTTCTCTCTCTCTCCTCTCTCCTCTCTCCTCTCTCTCTCTCTCTCTCTCTCTTTTTCTCTCTCTCTCCATTCTCTCTCTCTCTCTCTCTCTCTCTCTCGCTTGCGCGTATATATATATATATATATATATATATATATATATATATATATATGTCTATATATATATATATATATATATATATATATATATATATATATATACATATATATATATATATAAATATATACTTGTATACATTTTTATAACATTTGTATGTAACATTTATGTATGTATATATATATATATATATATATATATATATATATATATACTTTTGTTTTCATAAAGTGATAATTTCTTTGAATGCCAAGCTCTCCCTCCTTTGTACAATCAATTTGGGAAAACCACGGCTCAGAACTAATAGCGCTTTCCTGGCTCCTTTTACTACTCTAGAGCGATTGTAATAACCACACTAATTTGAACTCTCACTGACGTGACAAAGCCAAAAAAGTGTTAACAGATCTTAAAGAGAGAAAGCCCACCAATGTAATCCAAAGACTTTGGATTGTAAAAAGACTAGTGCCAAAAAATGTAAAAAATGTCTTCACAATTTCTGAACGGTTAATTTTGTGTCTCAGGGATGTATCCACAAATTGCACAATACCAAAAGCGAGCAGAATGGTAGGCAAGCTAAACAACGGAATTTTCCATTTCAAAGCTGGAAGTGAGTTCGTCTGGAAAACAATGGTAGAAATGAGGAGAGTATACAAGGATAGAGTGAACGACAGGTTCGGTGTCGGACCAGTATTAGTGGGGGATGTAGCAAGGAAATTTCTCAATCTGTCCAATCTCACAGTAATCGAAAGTTAGTCATCTCAAAAATAACCTGATTTAGTTAAACAACCAGGAGTGTGAAATTATCTAAAAGATGTGAGAGTTATATCACCTCTAGGAAAACTATATTTAACAATCATACATTAAGGAATATTCATATTTTAAAAAAAATCTTAACAAAATTTATATTCCGGACAAAACATTGCGAAAAACATTTCATTGCGAAAAATCTTAAATTGGTAGCAAGATACGAATAACATAACTGGTTGAAACAAGTTTAAGAGTTGCCCATGGTAGATGGTTGTACATTTTCTGTGTTCTTTAGCCCATAAAAAGCAGTGAAAGCAAAAAATTTTGATAAAATCAATCTTTGTTGCCAATTACAAGTATCAGTTAACAGATGTTATGAAGAAATTAAAAAAAAAGATTTTCACCAAATAATTGAAGTTTTTGCAATTTTCAAATTTAAATCGCAACAACAACCACATGTAAGTAAACATTTTATATTTTTCTGGGTTTTTTTACATCGAATAAGATGATAATTGAGTTATATTAGAACAATTAAAAGTAAAGCCAAGAGCACATCAGATAATATATTCAATCAGACGAAGCCAAAAAATTTTTCTCTTATATTTTTGAAATCGTTCAAAACAGTTGCAGTTTTGAACATAGTTAATTTGGAAAAATTTTATTATAAGTTTTGAATTGACTTCAAATATCTCAGAAACTTGAGCAGTGACTTGGTGTGATTTTCAGGGAAGATATCAAACGTTATGGGGACGGAACTGTAAAGGATCTTTAAACTGATTTTGCCTTTAACTTCTTTATCCAGGCAGCGTTCATTTTAACTTCGATTGTAATTTTGAAAAAAAAATGAAGAAAAAATGTTGATTAAATAGCAAAAAATTAATTTTTCCACTGATTGTGAATGATTGTGACATTATATCTTCAAGGCATAGTAGAGAATTTGCTCTATTTTATTTCTCGGCTCTTTAAACTACTATATGTCAGCGAGATGAGAGAACAAAACCATTCTAAAAAAATTGAACACAAGGAAAACCTGAGATAACTCTGGAGAAAAATGAGGAACAAAAATTTGAATTTTAAATGATTCTTGACTTCAAACCTTTTGACAAGATTTTTGCTGACGACATCTGTTTGTAGTTACAATAACAAAAACATTGATTGTGTACAACAAGAACTAATCAAAATTGAGAAGTGGCTTGGTGAAAATAAACTAACGTTAAATTAACAAAAAAGTACTTGTTGACCCCAAGCTCTCCATTGCTAACTAATAGGGCCAAATTTTCTTTTAACGGTGTGACTATTGCCTATGCACAATGTGTCAAGTATTTGGGGTTACATACTGATATGAACCTAACTTTTAAAGAACATGTTAAGTTCGTTCAAAAAAAAATTCGGCAACATTTAACCGCTACGATTTTTCAGACAGTTCGTAAGTCAAAAACGAATGCTGCATTTATACAAGATCTACATACAACCTGTTTCTCAGTGTGGAGTTCTGATTAACGGCTCTGCTAAAAAAAAAAACAGATCTCTTGGCGCTTGAAAAAATACAAATACTCCTGTGGAGAATACTCTTTGGTGTTAATAAGTTTAAATCAATTAACAACATAAGACAAAAGCATCGTTTACTATCAATACGTGAATGGCATATTTATGAACCGATGAAGTGTCTGAGTAAAACTATAAAAATGAACAACATAACTAAAAGTTAAATGATGTCATACCCAAAGATGAAAAAGAAGTTATGACTAATGATTCAAAAAGAATCAAAGCAATTAAAAAGACGTCAAAAAGCACTAAGCAAGAAAGCAAAATCCTTAAGTGGCGCTTACGCAAACTGTTTAATGTTTTAGTGAAATGGGATGTCAGCATTGTCTTAAATATTGTTCAGTGTGAATCCAAACAATTGCCGCATTTACTTCATGATCTGAAAGATAATTGTATTTGTGACAACGAGGAACTCATAAACGTTTTTTGGTAAGACTTCGCTCTTTTGGTGTTCTTTATTGTTTCTGTATTAAAATCAAAGATTTTTTTTTCCAGTTCAGTATTTAACTTTTGATTTGGTTCGGGGGATGGGTGTTGGAGGTAAAGAAAATCGTACAAACCATAAAGAAACAGTTTGCTCTTAGGCACCACTTGACAGGCTTAATGCCTTTTGATGTCCTTTCAGATACATTTAGATCCAAAAAATTGTATTTACAGTATCTGAGAACAATTTATTATTCTTATTAAGATGACATTTGAATTAGCAAACCCAACGTGAGGTTACAGACCCAAAGTTGATGTTTCCAGACCCTCCAAGAATAAACAAGTCTATTTCCGGACACTTCCAGATCGGAAAGTGCCTATGTCTAGACATTAGATTGTTCAAAAAAATTCCAAGCAAAAATCATGCACTCCAATATATAATTTTTGTGCGTTCACGGAAATTGTAAAAGAACAAGATTTTGTTCTAGCATATCTACGAAAAAAGTAGGTTTTTCTCTCTTTTCAGTTTCAAATAAGCAATTAAGCTCAATTCCCTAATTAAGCTTAAAGGAAATAAGGAGGATTTTTTAAATAAAACATTGTACTTCTTTGGAGTCGTTGAAGTTAATTTCAAAATTGGTATAGCGCACAGATCTAGCTTTTCTAAGAAAAAAGTTAGGTTTTCTACTCTTTTCAGTTTCAACGAAGCTAATAATATTTTTTAAAGGTAGTGTTTTTAATCGGGTTATGGAGTTATTCAATTAGAAGAGGCATGAAATTTTAAAAATGCAAGTTGGCATCAAAAACTTGTACTTTTTCACATTTTTGAGTCTGCTTAGAACCCTCGCACTATTAAACAGAAAATGAAACTCAGGTGAAAAATTAACTATGACCATTGCACAATTTTTTATGTTTTTTAGCGAAGGAGCTCACCCTTCTACCTCCGTTTACATTTCTCATGCCTGCAGTGTATCCCAAGAAATTTGTACTTACAGTGGAAAACAAGAACTCGTCTTTTTGGGACAGTCTGCTCAGATGTTCCAAGGTTGTTCACATCTTCAACTCAGATGTAAAGGATGAAGAAGTCACTGGGAACCCAAAGAGAGAACTGCTTTCGTATTTAGGGCCAAGATACTGTCCCGCATCTTTCGTACATCTGAAGCAGTTCTGATTAATGAGTTCTGTCACTAAGTAATTAAAGCTATATCTTTAAATGAAAAATTCCTATCAGAGGCATATGATCTGCTTTAGTTTTCAGTATAATAGTGCACTAATGAATATTTGTATGAAAATTGTTCTTGAATTTAGATCAGCTAAACAAAACAAATAAATCGCCAGCACCATAAATTCATTTCTAAACAACCATAAATCGATGGCATAAAGCAACAGAATGCTCAAATTCCTCGCTAGTAGATAATTTTTGTAGGAATGGCCCTGAAAATAATCTTTTGTCCGAATTCACTGCCTTCATCTTACTCCAAATAGCCGTAGTTTTTAAAATGGACAAGTGAAATTGAATTAATCATTAACGTGGTTACCATAACTAAGTTTTATCAAAATAGCGGATCAACAGCTTAATGAATCAATATTTCCATTTTTTTCCACACATGACTGTATGTTTCTATTCTCCCCACTTTGGTCAGGTAAGAACAAAACTCGTGATTGAAGATGATAATTATATCCCCGAATTAGACGCGCTTTCACTTTACTTTGGTGAGTTGAAAGTTAACGAAATTGCCAAAAAAATTTTGTAATATTTGCAATTTTTATTATTGAAATTTCGTTCACTTCACAAATTGATTTATGGATTTCGGAGCCGAGCAGGAAATTGATTGATATGTGAACTAATAAACATAAGTTGAGTAATCTGAGGAATATATCACCAAGAAGTGGATATTATCTTTGTCAATGTTTTCAAGAAATACTGCTTAACTCTGAATATTTTATCTCAATCTTATCAAATTGAGTTGAGCCCAAATTTAGCTCAAAAGAAATAAGAAGGATTTTGTAATTAAAACACCGTACTTTTTGGAGTTGTTGAAGTTAATTCCAGAATTGGCAAAGCGCACAGATTGTGTTCAAAAAGGACGGTAAACGAAAATAAACAACTTCTCAGTTTTCAATTAATTACCTCCAAAATATTCCTCTACACTATATCACTGCCAGAAGTTCGACTCAATTTTTTCTACTCGTTAGAGATTGAGATTTTCCATTCATTTCTGTTGGGGTTTTGCGGATTTACGGAATGCAAAGAAGGGGGTAAAACATGAGGCGTTCGAATCCAACTCCTGCTTTTATGCAATTTGTTTCTCTAGTAGTTTATTTATTATTTGTCGTAAGATTAGAAATTAGCTCATCCATTCACTTCTCAGTTTATTGTGTCCAAAACAACGTAGTTTATAGTAAGTTTGTTTTCATCTTCATTATTAACCTTTATGCATCGTTCTGAATGGAAGACAATAACATTTCAAAATAACAAAAAGTATTTGATCACTTGTTTTCCAACGAGATACAGAGATTTTTCTTGTAAGCCTCGCCACATTTTGTTGGGTAAAATTATATCAAAATCTCGGTCTTCTCTTTCACTATTGCGTCTTAAGATTAGGTGTTATACCCGCAGCATCACTGTTGCTTTTTATTACAATTTTTTTTCCACGATAGTTTGCAATGTAGCAATTAGACGGAAAGAAACGAAAATGGAATTGGTTATAAAATTCAACAATTTCGTTAACATAACTAATTGCTTCTTTATAAATCAATTAGCCATTTTTCTACCACCTGGAGCACGGCTCACAAAAAAAAATTGGAAAAAAATGCAAATATGTGTATAAAGAACAGCCGATTTTGTTTTCATCAGACTTCAGGCGCCCAATAACAACTTTTAAACAGAAACCACTGGTCATTTCAAAACTGTTACTAAAAAGTTTGCGTAATTTCCTCGGATAACTGAAAATGCTCAAGGTTAATTCACCTACAATATGGAATAGAAAATATCGTGAACATGAGTGCACTTAAATTTTACTTCATATTGACTAAAAACGCCATCAGTTGATTCGTCTTTGAAGAATTTGACTTGCAATGAAAATTCTACAACTTTTATTTTTTTAAACTTTGCAACAGCTCTCTTGTTAACCGAAGATTTAACTTCTTCGGCTTCTTAGAAAAGAAATTAAATTAATACTGATCTTGAATTATTCCCAACCCAAAAGCGAATTCTAAGTTTAAAACTCTACAAAAATAACAAAACTACAGTAATTTAAACTAAACTGATGAGAATAATTGAATAAGTGAACACTGATTTTCACAAAAAAAATAAGCTATTAATCTGCCTTCAACAGCTAATTCATATTGTAGAAAACTTAGAGTCCCGAATGAATATATTGAACGAACTTCCAATAATTTTCTCGCAAAATATACTATTTCAAGTTTGATAATTTCACTTCCACCAAAAACTCTGACTAAGATAACGTAATCTTGCACAGACTAGAAATATATTTTTTCAAACAGTATTTTAGTATGACTTATGATTGCGTGTTGACCAATGAATCAACAAATTCTGCACTGCATTTGATATTAACAAGAAAATTTTGCACCAAAAAAGTATTTGCGTAATCTTTCTTGCTCAACTAAGCTGCTGTGTGGTCAAGTTTTTTGTATTTAGAAACTTTTTGTTAAAAGATACGAGTTCTGTAAAATTATTTAGAGTTAAATTTTAGCATCCTTGCCAATAAAAACTTTCAACTGATTGTTTTCAAACACATTATTTGAACGATGCAATTTAAAAAAGAAGGGATCTCTTAATCGCTTGTTTCACTCTTTTAAGCAACTATCAACTATCGTAGATTTACAAGGCGTAACCGGAAATGTGATTCAAATAGATTTAAAAAATCAAAGTATCACTAGGTTACAAGTTCCTCAACTCGGATTTAATTTTGCTGGGTGGCATTTGATTTCATAAAAATGCAACCAATCAGCAAGTAAGCTAGGTTAAGACAAAACCGGAAGCCAACAACGACGGAGAGGAGACAAGGGTGATAACTGTGGACATCACTAGAACGACTGCTGGCTCAGGGTATTAACCGGCTGCGCATTTTCCAGGAGAAGAATAGTGAAGTCGCTCTGGGGGTAAGATTGCTTGCTCGTAGAAAACTCGCCAGCTAAGTCAACCCGTGTAGTATAGAACCATGTAGACTCCCAAAAGATGGGCTTTGGCCTAGTGGGCTATGTCCTAGTGTTCTTTTCCAGTGTGTTAAAACTCGTCTGGTTGCTTTGTGGAGTACCCGGACCTTGCTCAAAGTGAGTTTCAGCGCTGCACCATTTCATTTCAATTGTAACCAGTACTGAACCAGACAAATAGCAGTATAAATACTTTTGCCAGTCTGCCCAGAGTCGATTAAGAAATATCCCAGTCTGCCTTTCTTCTTCACATTCTTATTTACATTCTTGGTCAACACTGCACAGAATGTTTCACATTTCTCTCATCCATCAGACTGTACATACAAAGGACATAGCAAGTTTTGAAAATTTCGAATAACTGACATCATGCTTAAAACTTTTAATATGGCGATACCCTCAAAAGCTATTCTAGCTCAAACTATACCATATATTGGTGCATTTACATCTTTGCAGTGGAGTCTGAGGCGGAGGTCGGAGGTCGGACGTCGGAGGCGGAGGTCGGACGTCGGAGGCGGAGGTCGGAGGTCGGAGGCGGAGGTCGATGTGGCGGCGGTCGGAGGCGGAGGCGGAGGTCAGAGGCGGAGGTCGGAGGCGGAGGTCGGAGGCGGAGGTCGATGTGGCGGCGGTCGGAGGTCGGAGGCGGAGGTCGGAGGTCGGAGGCGGAGGTCGGAGGCGGAGGTCGGAGGCGGAGGTCGGAGGCGGAGGTCGGAGGCGGAGGTCGGAGGCGGAGGTCGATGTGCGAGTCAGAAAGTTGTGGTGTAGTAGTGCTTGTGGCGGCTGTCGGAGGCGGAGGTCGGAGTCGGAGGTCGGAGGCGGAGGCGGATGTCGGAGGCGGAGGTCGATGTGCGAGTCAGAAAGTTGTGGTGTAATAGTGCTTGTGGCGGCGGTCGGAGGCGGTCTGGCTGTATTTATAAATACCTAACAGATTTTCAGACTTCCTTCAATCTTGTTTTATTAAAATTATGTTGCTCAATCAACTAAGCTTTCGCGGTAGATTTTCGCCTCCACGGAGTGCTCTCGTCTTTTGCACTCGAGGCGACGCGAGTTGAAGACCATTTGGGCAGAATGAAGGGCCCAAATGGGACCATTTGGGCTTCATTGACGGTCTAGTTTGGGAGATATGGTGTTCCAATTTGACGATAAGCGTTTCAGAAGACAGATGCTGTTTCAATGTTGCAGTTGGCTTGCGCACTCCGTGCCCCTAAAACAAAGTTTGCTATTTATTCGTCGATCCAAATTCTTTGTTAGTCAACGGGACGCTTCTTTTAGTGCCTGGATCCGAGCAAGGGGATTCTTTATCACGGAGTCACTCGTTGGAGCCAATACAGTACTCGGTCTATTTTGTGCTCGTTATGTCACTTTTCAGGAACTGAACATACTGGCAATCTTCTTATCACAGGAAAATTTTGCATGCAAATCGGCATTTATCTTGTTCAAATTTAAATGGTGACAAGAAATAAACTCACAAATAATGTCTGTCAAGTGCACTTTCCAACAGTTTCCAATTATTTCAACCTTTCCAGAAAATGCCAGGCAATACACAAAACACAAACAAAACTGGAAGTTATCAGTAGCGTGCGCAGAACAGCGCCATTTAATATTTTAGGTCCAGCGGAAAAATATTTCATAGTTGATATTTTTCTGTTGTCCAATTAGATCATGGAGTGGTCACACTATGTCGAGTTGATGCCATTAAAAAGTTCGTCGTTAGTCTCTGGCCCAAAAATGCTGTATTTGCATTTGCGTTCTTATTTTCATCTTCTTTCCTGGTAAATTGGTTGATCCAGTTAACTATTTCCTCATTGTCTCTAATATGGCAGACCTTTTGTCTAAATACCAGCCAAGATCCTTTGAGGATTTGGAGAACTTGGGCTTATTTGTTTCCTCGGCCTGCCTTCGTAATAATCTTTTAGACAACTATTTTTCACTCTAATCGGAATTGTTTTCCGGTATACGGTTGTTTCAAAACAGCCTTATCGGAAAAAAATTGAGGTAAATAGATAAATGTATTATCTCTAAACATCATGCAGAGACAACTTGTTCTCATGATTCCGTTTCCGTGTAAATGAAATTGATTTCAAGAATTCTACTCGCTTATATCACCGACTTTTTGTAGTTTTTCACGATCGAGATAATCGCAGAACCATTCTCAATGTTTTAAATCTCATTGAATTCTCTCGCCAATGATCGCTATGTTCTCATCGTTCTGTTTTTATCGTGATTTTTGAGAGCTTCATTATCTTTGTGTAATTTATCAGTTAACAAGCGTCCGATTCTCAATGCGAAAGGTCGAACTTTATTTTCGGATTGAACCCAAATGCATGCAGCAGTTGTACCCAGGTCGAGGTTATCGTTTGTGCTCGTTTATGACACAGACCGTTTTTGAACGCACACAGGGGGTATGGTGCGTTCAAACATACACAGGCGAGGAATTTTTTTGAACGAGCAACATAAACGCACCAAGTACTTACGGTCGAGCCAAAGTCTGCCCCATAGACGAGCCAAAAACTGCCCCATAGACGCACCAAGCACCAACTCTGCAACATAGACGAGCCAAAAACTGTCCCATAGACGCACCGTTTCTGCAACATAGACGAGCTAGAAACTTTATCATAGGCGAGCTAAAGTCTGCGCCATACACTTTTTAAACATCTTTTTATAGCAGTACTGTCGGAAAATTGTCTCAAGTTGATTGCAAAAATCAACTTTTTGAGATTTTCCAGTATGTTCTGGGTGTGTTCCCCTCCTCCTTTTCTCAACCGGGCTGGGGACCGGCTATGGCGGAGTTACAAACAAACAACTATAGGAGAATTGAGCAGAGCACTAGAAAAAACTAGGCTCGAAAAGCTCTCTCCAAAACAGATTGCAATAATAACTTTTTTTCTAGGAAAGTTAGGCGGACCAATCTTTTTGCATTACAACCTAAATAGTACTGGTAGTCTGGGATAACAATTTGGTTCACTTTAAACAACTCTAAGATTCGATAAAATTCAACTATTTTTTAAAATATAATAAGCGAAAAAGTCGATATTTCCGATTGAAATACGAAGTTTTTTTCTATGAAAGTTAGGCGGACCAATCTTTTTGCATTACAACCTAAATAGTACTGGTAGTCTGGGATAACAATTTGGTTCACTTTAAACAACTCTAAGATCCGATAAAATTCAACTATTTTTTAAAATATAATAAGCGAAAAAGTCGATATTTCCGATTGAAATACGAACCTTTTTTCTAGGAAAGTTAGGCGGACCAATCTTTTTGCATTACAACCTAAATAGTACTGGTAGTTTGGGATATCAATTTGGTTCACTTTGAACAACTCCTTGACCCGATAAAAAAGACTTATTTTTAAAATTACTTATTTGACATAATCGCAAATTTCCGTACGAAAAACTAACTTTTTTCCTAGGCAAGCTATACCAAAAATTCTTTTTGTCTCAGAGTCTAGCTACCCCGGGGATACTCCATTCCAAGTTTGGTTTGACTTGAACAACTTCTTGACCCGATAAAAAAGACCTATTTATAAAAAATATTTAAAATTAATTATTCGAATTAATCGGAAATTTCCGTACGAAAAACTAACTTTTTTCCTATGCAAGCTATACCAAAAATTCTTTTTGTCTCAGAGTCTACCTACCCCGGGGATACTCCATACCAAGTTTGGTTTGATTTGAACAACTTCTTGACCCGATAAAAAAGACTCATTTTAAAAATTACTTATTTGAAATAATCGCAAATTTCCGTACGAAAAACAAACTTTTTTCTTAGGCAAGCTATACCAAAAATTCTTTTTGTCTCAGAGTCTACCTATTCCGGGGATACTCCATACCAAGTTTGGTTTGATTTGAACAACTTCTTGACCCGATAAAAAAGACCTATTTTTAAAAATTATATAAAATTAATTATTCGAATTAATCGGAAATTTCCGTACGAAAAACTAACTTATTTCCTAGGCAAGCTATACCAAAAATTTTTTTAGTCTCAAAGTCTACCTACCCCGGGGATACTCCATACCAAGTTTGGTTTGATTTGAACAACTTCTTGACCCGATAAAAAAGACTTATTTTTAAAATTACTTATTTGCAATAATCGCAAATTTCCGTACGAAAAATTGACTTTTTTCCTAGGCAAGCTATACCAAAAATTCTTTTTGTCTCAGAGTCTAGCTACCCCGGGGATACTCCATATCAAGTTTGGTTCGATTTGAACAACTTCTTGACCCGATAAAAAAGATCTATTTTTAAAATTCCTTTTTCGAGAACTTCAAAAAGATACGTATGACAACCTAACTTTTTTCCTAGGAAAGCTATACCAAATTTTTTTTTGTTTTATCATCTAGATACCCTTGGAACACTCCACACCGAGTTTGGTTCGATTTGGACAACTCGAAGACCTAATCAAAAAGATCTATTTTTCAAAATTATTTAAAATTAACTATTCGAATTAATCGGAAATTAACGTACGAAAAACTAACTTTTTTCCTAGGCAAGCTATACCAAAAATTCTTTTTGTTTTACATTGTAGTTACCCATGGGATACTCGATACCGAGTTTTGTTCGATTTGGACAACTCCTTGACCCAATGAAAAAGACCTATTTTTAAAATTCGTTATTTGCGAAATTCGCAAATTTCCGTATGAAAGCCCAACTTTTTTCCTAGGCAAGCTATACCAAAAATTCTTTTTGTTTTACAATGTAGTTACCCATGGGATACTCGATACCGAGTTTGGTTCGATTTGGACAACTCCTTGACCCGATAAAATTTCTATATTTTTGAAAACAGAATAAGCGAATAATAAGCGAAAAAGCCGATATTTCCGATTGAAATACGAACTTTTTTACTATGGAAGTTAGGCTAACCATTTTTTTTGCATTACAACTTAAATAGTACTGGTAGTCTCGGATATCAATTTGGTTCACTTTGAACAACTTCTTGACCCGATAAAAAAGACTTATTTTTAAAATTCCTTATTTGAAATATTCGCAAATTTCCGTACGAATAACTAACTTTTTTCCTAGGCAAGCTATACCAAAAATTCTTTTTTTCTCAGAGTCTACTTACCCTGGGGATACGCCATGCCAAGTTTGGTTCGATTTGGACAACTCCTTGACCCAATGAAAAAGACCTATTTTTAAAATTCGTTATTTGCGAAATTCGCAAATTTCCGTATGAAAGCCCAACTTTTTTCCTAGGCAAGCTATACCAAAAATTCTTTTTGTTTTACAATTTAGTTACCAATGGGATACTCGATGCCGAGTTTGGTTCGATTTGGACAACTCCTTGACCCGATAAAATTTCTATATTTTTGAAAACAGAATAAGCGAATAATAAGCGAAAAAGCCGATATTTCCGATTGAAATACGAACTTTTTTACTATGGAAGTTAGGCTGAGCATTCTTTTTGCATTACAACCTAAATAGTACTGGTAGTCTCGGATATCAATTTGGTTCACTTTGAACAACTTCTTGACCCAATAAAAAAGACTTATTTTTAAAATTCCTTATTTGAAATATTCGCAAATTTCCGTACGAAAAACTAACTTTTTTCCTAGGCAAGCTATACCAAAAATTCTTTTTGTCTCAGAGTCTACCTACCCTGGGGATACTCCATGCCAAGTTTGGTTTGATTTGGACAACTCCTTGACCCGATGAAAAAGACCTATTTTTAAAATTCGCTAATCGCAAAATTCGCAAATTTCCGTATGAGAAACTAACTTATTTCCTAGGCAAGCTATACCAAAAATTCTTTTTTTGTTTTACAATGTACTTACCCATGGGATACTCGATACCGAGTTTGGTTCGATTTGGACAACTCCTTGACCCAATGAAAAAGACCTGTTTTTAAAAATCGTTATTTGCGAAATTCGCAAATTTCCGTATGAAAACCCAACTTTTTTCCTAGGCAAGCTATAGCAAATTTTTTTTTGTTTTACCATCTAGATACCCATGGAACACTCCACACCGAGTTTGTTTCGATTTGGACAACTCTAAGACCTAATCAAAAAGATCTGTTTTTCAAAATTATTTAAAATTAACTATTCGAATTAATCGGAAATTAACGTACGAAAAACTTACTTTTTTCCTAGGCAAACTATACCAAAAATTCCTTTTGGTTTACCATCTAGATACCCATGGAACACTCCACACCGAGTTTGGTTCGTTTTGGACAACTCTAAGACCTAATCAAAGAGATCTATTTTTCAAAATTATTTAAAATTAACTATTCGAATTAATCGGAAATTAACGTACGAAAAACTAACTTTTTTCCTAGGCAAGCTATACCAAAAATCTTTTTTGTTTTACAATGTAGTTATACCCATGGTATACTCAATGCCGAGTTTGGTTCACTTAGGACAACTCCTTGACCCGACGAAAAAGACCTATTTTTAAAATTATTTATTCCAAATAATAGCAAATTTCCGTATGAAAAACTAACTTTTTTCCTAGGCAAGCTATTCCAAAAATTCTTTCTGTTTTAGTCTCTAGGCACCCATGGTATACTTAATACCGAGTTTGGTTCACGTTGGACAACTCCTTGACCCGACGAAAAAGACCTATTTTTAAAATTATTTATTCCAAATAATAGCAAATTTCCGTATGAAAAACTAACTTTTTTCCTAGGCAAGCTATTCCAAAAATTCTTTCTGTTTTAGTCTCTAGGCACCCATGGTATACTTAATACCGAGTTTGGTTCGATTTGGACAACTCCTTGACCCGATAAAATTTCTATATTTTTGAAAACAGAATAAGCGAATAATAAGCGAAAAAGCCGATATTTCCGATTGAAATACGAACTTTTTTACTATGGAAGTTAGGCTGACCATTTTTTTTGCATTACAACTTAAATAGTACTGGTAGTCTCGGATATCAATTTGGTTCACTTTGAACAACTTCTTGACCCGATAAAAAAGACTTATTTTTAAAATTCCTTATTTGAAATATTCGCAAATTTCCGTACGA
The DNA here is from genome assembly GCF_964194025.1 of Convolutriloba macropyga. Lineage (NCBI taxonomy): Eukaryota > Metazoa > Xenacoelomorpha > Acoela > Convolutidae > Convolutriloba > Convolutriloba macropyga. The sequence goes on from NC_134472.1 coordinate 57,051,129, forward strand.
ATAACTAACTTTTTTCCTAGGCAAGCTATACCAAAAATTCTTTTTTTCTCAGAGTCTACTTACCCTGGGGATACGCCATGCCAAGTTTGGTTCGATTTGGACAACTCCTTGACCCAATGAAAAAGACCTATTTTTAAAATTCGTTATTTGCGAAATTCGCAAATTTCCGTATGAAAGCCCAACTTTTTTCCTAGGCAAGCTATACCAAAAATTCTTTTTGTTTTACAATTTAGTTACCAATGGGATACTCGATGCCGAGTTTGGTTCGATTTGGACAACTCCTTGACCCGATAAAATTTCTATATTTTTGAAAACAGAATAAGCGAATAATAAGCGAAAAAGCCGATATTTCCGATTGAAATACGAACTTTTTTACTATGGAAGTTAGGCTGAGCATTCTTTTTGCATTACAACCTAAATAGTACTGGTAGTCTCGGATATCAATTTGGTTCACTTTGAACAACTTCTTGACCCAATAAAAAAGACTTATTTTTAAAATTCCTTATTTGAAATATTCGCAAATTTCCGTACGAAAAACTAACTTTTTTCCTAGGCAAGCTATACCAAAAATTCTTTTTGTCTCAGAGTCTACCTACCCTGGGGATACTCCATGCCAAGTTTGGTTTGATTTGGACAACTCCTTGACCCGATGAAAAAGACCTATTTTTAAAATTCGCTAATCGCAAAATTCGCAAATTTCCGTATGAGAAACTAACTTATTTCCTAGGCAAGCTATACCAAAAATTCTTTTTTTGTTTTACAATGTACTTACCCATGGGATACTCGATACCGAGTTTGGTTCGATTTGGACAACTCCTTGACCCAATGAAAAAGACCTGTTTTTAAAAATCGTTATTTGCGAAATTCGCAAATTTCCGTATGAAAACCCAACTTTTTTCCTAGGCAAGCTATAGCAAATTTTTTTTTGTTTTACCATCTAGATACCCATGGAACACTCCACACCGAGTTTGTTTCGATTTGGACAACTCTAAGACCTAATCAAAAAGATCTGTTTTTCAAAATTATTTAAAATTAACTATTCGAATTAATCGGAAATTAACTTACGAAAAACTTACTTTTTTCCTAGGCAAACTATACCAAAAATTCCTTTTGGTTTACCATCTAGATACCCATGGAACACTCCACACCGAGTTTGGTTCGTTTTGGACAACTCTAAGACCTAATCAAAGAGATCTATTTTTCAAAATTATTTAAAATTAACTATTCGAATTAATCGGAAATTAACGTACGAAAAACTAACTTTTTTCCTAGGCAAGCTATACCAAAAATCTTTTTTGTTTTACAATGTAGTTATACCCATGGTATACTCAATGCCGAGTTTGGTTCACTTTGGACAACTCCTTGACCCGACGAAAAAGACCTATTTTTAAAATTATTTATTCCAAATAATAGCAAATTTCCGTATGAAAAACTAACTTTTTTCCTAGGCAAGCTATTCCAAAAATTCTTTCTGTTTTAGTCTCTAGGCACCCATGGTATACTTAATACCGAGTTTGGTTCACGTTGGACAACTCCTTGACCCGACGAAAAAGACCTATTTTTAAAATTATTTATTCGAAATAATAGCAAATTTCCGTATGAAAAACTAACTTTTTTCCTAGGCAAGCTATAGCAAAAGTTCTTTTTGTTTTAGACTCTACATACACTGGGGATACTCCATGCCGAATTTGGTTTGATTTGAACAACTCCTTGATCCGACGAAATAGACCAATTTTTAAAATTCAATTATTGCAATTTATTTGAAATAATCGCAAGTTTCCGTATGAAAAGCTAACTTTTCTCCTAGGCAAGCTTAACCAAAAATTCTTTCTGTTTTAGACTCTAGGCACCCATGGTATACTCAATACCGAGTTTGGTTCACTTTGGACAACTCCTTGACCCGACGAAAAAGACCTATTTTTAAAATTATTTATTCGAAATAATAGCAAGTTTCCGTATGACTTAACTTTTTTCCTAGGAAAGCTATGCCAACAATTTTTTTTGTTTTACACTCTAAGTGCACTGGTGATTTTTCATACCGAGTTTGGTTTGATTTGAACAACTCCTTGACCCCATAAAAAAAACCTATTTTTAAAATTCGCTAATCGCGAAATTCGCAAATTTCCGTATGACAACCTAACTTTTTTCCAAGGAAAGCTATACCAAAATTTGTTTTTGTTTTACACTCTAACTGCACTGGTGATACTCCATATTGATTGTGGTTTGATTTGAACAATTTCTTGACCCGATAAAAACGACTTATTTTTAAAATTACTTATTTGAAATAATCGCAAATTTCCGTACGAAAAACTAACTTTTTTCCTAGGCAAGCTATACCAAAAACTCTTTTTGTCTCACAGTCTACTTACCCCCGGAATACTCCATACCAAGTTTGGTTTGATTTGAACAATTTCTTGACCCAAAAAAAAACGACTTTTTTTAAAATTACTTATTTGAAATAATCGCAAATTTCCGTACGAAAAATTAACTTTTTTCCTAGGCAAGCTATACCAAAAATTCGTTTTGTCTCAGAGTCTACCTACACTGGGGATACTCCATGCCAAGTTTGATTTAATTTGGACAACTCCTTGACCCGATGAAAAAGACCTATTTTTAATATTCGCTAATCGAGAAATTCGCAAATTTCCGTATGAAAAGCTAACTTTTTCCTAGACAAGCTATAGCAAAATTTCTTTTTGTTTTAGACTCTAGGAACACATGGGATACTCCATACCGAGTTTGATTCTACGCTGGACCAGCTTTTTAACGATACCACTCATATTTCTCTACGATTAAAATGTCGATCGGCCAAAATTGACGGAAGAAAAAACCCATTTGAGTATATAGTTCCTCCCCCCTCAAGAGGGTCAGAACAATTAGTGAAATAACTAACAACACTTATAAAACCTAGTCATGTAGTAAAACAAATGTGATATGCTTAACAGGAAACGAGCGAAATAAATAACAACACATATAACCTAGTCAATTAAATGAACGAGCATCATATCCTGCATTGATCGTATTGATTTTTCCCGGGCTCATGAAAATCAGCTCAAATCGACGGAAATGCTCTTTAAGGGCTAAGGGAATAAATACCGCTCTCTAAACCAACTTCGAAGCATATGACAGAATGGAACAAATTGCCTAATGCAGATAAAAGAGAATTAACGTGTTCGTTGCAACAAGATGGCAAAATAAAGAAAAAAAAACATAATATAAATATTCCGAGTGTCTCAATTAATATACAACTAACGCCCAAATTCATTAAATGCCAAAATGAATAAAGACAAAACATCATCTTTGGAACGTTTCGACTGACAAGATTGTCCAACATTAGAAAATTCTTGTTTCAAACAGTATAGACACTTCTGGGATAGGGTTTGAAGATTCGCTGATTGAAGATTGAATTTGTGCAAGGATCATATATAATATCACACTGTCAGTAATTGATCTCCTAATACGATCCCGGATCGAGAAATTAAGCGAATAGCAGGATCTTCGGGTAATCTTCGGGTAACAGGATCTTCGGGTAAGGCACACAGGATCTTCGGGTAATTTGAGTTGTTTCCATCCATAAATTTTTGCTATGCCTTCAACAACGAAAAGGCAATCATCTAATCTGAAATTGCATTTCAAAATATCAAAGCTCTAACAAAACGCCAGCAACCAACTAATAGTATAGATATAATAGTACGCCCTTATTGAGTCCTGCCATATAGCCCATCAAATTCGCCGTCACGAGAGCTTTCCAGCGATATAACTTTTGTATGGGTGCCATCGAAACGCATCGATGGCCCCCTGATCGCGACCCGGTCCTGTCCTCCTGATCGGGACCCTCCCCCCCGGTCCCGTCATCGCAACTCATCCCTGTCCTGACGATCCGTCGATCCGTCCTGCCGACCTATTGGAACTAATTAAATTATTTCGGCTTACTGTCTGAGCTTTTGGAACTTTCGTATACGTTGCGCAATTTCAAATGCTCTATTCATGGCAGTTCAGTGAGCGGATGCAGGTGATGCTGTCTCCACCTGTGTTGCCTCACAATTAGCATGTCACGTTACCGTGAGGCAACACACCAAACGAAATTTTCATACCCTGCTTTATAGTGAACAACTATGAAGAGAGCACTTCTAAACTTGAAATTTAAAAAGTATATCATTTGAAAGCTGGTTTCACATAGAATCTAACTAAGCAAGTGGGATTTCAAAATTCGATCGGGAACACATAAAAAAAAGGTTTGCAGTTGGTGGGTGGGTAGCTGGGACGAAGGGGGCCCTGGTATGCGTCCGAAAAATGCTTATATCGCGAAAACTACAGAACCAAATTTAAAAAATGAATATGTTTTGGAATCAGCATGAGCAGGGGCTTCAACCTAGGGTTAAAAAAAGTTAAAAAATTTCAGGAATCAAAACTCGATTTTTGAGATTTTGGCTGGAATTGGCTTATTTTCAGCAAAATTTGGAATATCAAAAAATTAGGCCATGAAACTGGATCCAAACTTTTTGAAACTAATATATTCATAAAGAGTATTAAATGAGCAAGAAAATGATATAACATACTTGTAAATTTGATTCAAAACAAAAAAGTTATTAAACTAAACAACTTTGAAAATTTGAAAATTTCGCCAAAATCGACCCTGATTTTGGTCTCTACATTGCTCTTGCATTCTCTTGTTTGGCCATACTTTAAAAAGATAATTATATGGTTGTTGGATACTTGAGTTCTAGTTTACTATGATACCAAAAACTTGTATGTTTTGTCTTGAAAAAAGGGGAAATTTAGTCAAAGTACCACAAAAATACCCAATTTTTCGCCCCTAGATCGCTAAATATTGAAAATTTTGAACACAAATAAACACAATCGAACAAAGATCTATATATATTCTGTAAGAACCCTATCACCGCAACAAAATGAGCCTACATAGACTTTCTAACACTTCTTCTTCAAAAAGTTATCAGCAAACATTTTTAATGGAGTTCGATTTTTTTTTCAGTAATTTGAGGGTCTTTTGAAATTTTGTGTGGAAATGAGCATATTGGCAGTTGTTTCTACAAAAATTCAAAAAAAGTACATTGTTTCAGCTTTAAAATGAGCTATTATTCATTTTCCAACTCGTCTATTTCAAAACGTTATTAACAAACGTTTTTCATGGAATTCAATTTTTTTATCAGTAATTTAAGAGTTTTTTGAAAGTTTTGTATATAATTGCGCACCTTGGCAATTATTTCTAAAACAATTCAAAGGTAATTTACCACAGCACTGAGATGGGCTAGCATAAATTTCTAACTCGTCTTTTTCAAAAATTTATTAACAAACGTTTTTAATGGAGTTCGATTTTTTTTTCAGTAATTTGAGAGTCTTTTGAAATTTTGTATAGAAATGGGCATATTGGCAGTTATTTCTACAAAAATTTAAAAAGTACATTGTTTCATCTTTAAAATGATCTATTATTCATTTTCCAACTCGTCTATTTCAAAAAGTTATTAGCAAACGTTTTTCATGGAATTCGATTTTATTTATCAGGAGTTTAACAGTTTTTCAAAATTTTTGTATAAAAATGAGCGTATTGGCAGTTATTTCTACAGACATTCAAAAAATACATTGTTTCAGCTTTCAAATGAGCTATCATTCACTTTCTAATTGGTCGATTTCAAAACGTTATTAACAAACGTTTTTCATGGAATTCAATTTTTTTATCAGTAGTTTAACAGTTTTTTAAAATTTTTGTGTATAAATGAGCACCTTGGCAGTTATTTCTAAAACAATTCAAATGTAATTTACCACAGCACTGAGATGAGCTAGCATAAAATTTCTATCTCGTCTTGTTCAAAAATTTATTAACAAACGTTTTTATTGGAGTTCGATTTTTTTTCAGTAATTTGAGAGTCTTTTGAAATTTTTGTATAAAAATGAGCATATTGGCCGTTACTTCTACAAAAATTCAAAAATTACATTGCTGCGACTTCAAAATGAGCTATCATACATTTTCTCATAACTTGTCTTTTCCAAAATATTAAAAAGTTATTAACAAAGGTTTTTCATGGAATTCGATCTTTTTTATCAATAATTTAGCAGCTTTTTCAAATTTTTGCATATAAATGAGGAGTACTACAACTACTACTACTACTACTACTACTACTACTACTACTACTACTACTACTACTACTACTACTACTACTACTACTGCTACTACTACTACTACTACTACTACTACTACTACTACTACTATTACTACTACTACTATTACTACTACTACTACTACTACTACTACTACTACTACTACTACTACTACTACTACTACTACTACTACTGTTTCAACACTTTAATTCCAAATATGAAATAAAGGCACGGTTGGCAACAAATACAAATACAAATACAAGCAAAACAAGAAGAGTTATTTGTTTGGTTATTCTGTGAAGTGCTGTACGACGAAATTGTTGAAGGCATTCTTTGACCCGGTTGCTGCTTTCTCCTGCAATCTGGTGAACGATACTTTGTTTCGTACACAGTCTCCTTCGATTTGACTCATCCACGTTTTCCGTTGCCCCCCAGGAGCGCGTCTGGCATGGGCGTAATGATCGGGCGGGTCCCAATCGAAGGCATTGCGGGCTAATCTTCCTGGTTCCATTCTCTGGATGTGACCGTACCATTTTATCCGTTTGAGCATGATCATCGTGGATAGTTGGGGCATTCGCGATCTTGACATAATTTCATCGTTCGTTGCTTTCTCCAGATATGACACACGTAGAATTCTCCGAAGACAACCACAGTGGAAACTCTCAAGTTTTCTCTCCATTAATTTCGAAAGAGTCCAAGTCTCTGAGCTGTACAGCACGGCTGATAAAACGAGTGCTTTGTACAAATTGCACTTGAGGTGCACGCTGAGCTGCTTGCTCTTCCAGAGGTTTTGGAAGTTAGCAAACCGTTGTCTACCTTCTGCAAGTTTGCAATTGACTTCCTGGAGGTCTCCATGCTTGAGGCTGACATATGATCCGAGATACTTGAACGCTTCTATGTTTTCAAACTCGTTTCCGATAACATCTTGTACTTTGCAGGAAAACACGCGTGTGGCAGCTGCTTTAGGTTTGCCACAGTATCTCGATTGGTGAACTTTTCGGCCATTGACTGTTTTGAACTTCCTTTCACACTTGTCACAGGTGAGGCTCGCCTCTAGTTGCTCGAACTTTGACTTGTCGACGACATTCTTTGACAAACCGGCTTTGCAGAATCTTGTTTGGTGCACTTTGCGTCCGGTAACTGTACTGAATTGCCGCTGACAGTTCTGACATCTTAAAGACTCTTGATCAGCCACCGCTGACCCACTCTCATTTTCTAGCGACTCTAAATCCGCTACTGCAGATTGTTGTTGTGAAGCTACCAACGCTGGCTTAGCCTCCGCTAAGCTTTTCAATCTGAGCTTCCGGCCATCTTGTGTTTCGAACCAGCCCGCTTTCTTTTTCGTTCCCAGCAGCACCTCCGTGCCGATGGTTAGTCGTGACTGGCTAGATGTCTCTGCCAGGAGTCCTAGTTTGCCTTTATGTGTTCCAGTGAGTATCTCCACGTTCTGTTGGATACTAGGCACTGCAACAACATTTGGGCTGTCGCATTTTACGCCCATATTCTTTGTTTTGGCCACATTAATCTTCAGACCAGCGGCTTCCGCTAGGGCCTCGATTCGATGTAGGTTTTCTTGCACCTCACTGTCTGAGACCCCCACGAGAGCAACATCATCAGCAAAATCTAAGTCAGCCACCAATCTCCCAATGTCTAATCCTCCATGCACCGAGTTAGCTAAAATGTAGTTGATGACAAGGCCGAATAGGATTGGGGACCACACATCACCCTGCCTAACGCCTGTTCTGACATCAAATAAGCGTCCCTTCTCACCTTCGGCTTTGACTCGACATTTGAATCCATCATAGCTGTTTCTTATGATGTTTATCACTTTTTGCGGCAGACCATAGTGTTTCATTATCTGGTACATCTGCTCACGATCGACAGAATCGAATGCCGCTCGAAAGTCTATGAAACAAAAGCTAATATCCAATTGAAACGCCATTGATTTCTCTATTATTTGACGCAGGGCAAAGAGTTGATCGGCGCATCCTCTGCTTTTTCTGAAGCCGCACTGCTCTTCCCTTAAGACGCGATCCACTGAATCTTTGCATCGATTGAGAGTAACGGAAGCGAACACTTTGCCTGGTACTGACAATAGAGAGATCCCTCGGTGGTTCGAACACTCTGACCTCTTTCCTTTACTCTTGTATAATGGGACAATTTCTGCTACCTTCCAGTCATCGGGCAGAACTTCCGTCGACCAACATTTATCTATGATGTCCCAGAGCCACTCGACAATACCCTTGTGTGCTTTCAACATCTCACAGGAAATGTTATCGGGTCCACTTGCCTTGCCATTCTTCAACCTGCGGACAACTTCAAGCACTTCTTCAAATCGAATTTGGCTCAGGTCAATCGGCAAGCTTTCAGCTGCTTCTTCGGGATCCAATCTCGTACTGCAACTGAATGTTGAGGGATTCAGGAGTTGACTAAAATGTTCCGTCCAGCGTTCAAGTCGTTCCTCTTTCGTCCGTAAGTTGACGCCAGTGCTTGAAACTAATTTGGTCAACTGGGGCCTCCAGTTTCGGCAAATCTGCTGTGATGCCCCAAAAACCTCCTTTAAGTTGCCTCTGTCCGCGAGGCTCTGCACTTCTTGGCCTTTGCGTTCAAGCCATGCCCGTTTGTCTGCACGTAGAGCTTTTCTGACTTCCTTACAGCAGTTTGTGAACTCTAACAGCGCCTCCGCGCTGCTGTGTTTCTTTAACTGTAGATCGGCTCGTTTCCGGATAAGTTCCAGAGAATCTGGAGAAATCCAAGGTTTGTTCACTCGCTTGTCCGGAAGGAGGCATTTCACTGCTGCTTGGTTCAGGGCTTTTCGAAAATTGTCCCAAGACTGCTCTGTATTCTCGAAATCGCCGCTCTTATCAAGATGTAACTTGACCTCCTGCGTGAATAAGTCACGCGTTGTTTCATCTTGCAGCTTTGCAGAACTGATTCTGGGCGTGAAGCATGACTTTTTAGACAAAAGTTTCATAGATACTTCCGCAATGACCAGTTCGTGATCGGTAATTGTGGTTTTCCCTCTTCTGGACCTCACATTCGTCAGACATCCTCTGTATCTCTCTGCAAACAGAATGTGATCCAGCATCTTTTTTCGACAACTCGGATCGGGAGGGTTGAAGGTGTACCGATGCACTTGTCGATGCTGGAACCATGTACCACCTACGAGCAATTTGTGTGAAGTGCAAAATGATAACAACTTTTCAGAGTTTTCATTTTCTTCACCCATTCCAAACGGGCCTCTGCAGCTCATGGTGTCATTCAACTGGTGTCCAGGCTCTGCATTGAGGTCACCGATGACACAAATACGCTCCCTATGTTTGAAACTGGAAACTAGGTCTGAAAGTTGACTCCAAAACAAATCCTTCTCTTGGAGACTAGCTTCATTCGTAGGTGCGTAGCAGACAACAACAGCTAGATTGGCTCTCCTCTGAGCCGCGAACTTGACGTAGCAAATACGTTCACTTAGAGCCACTTGTTCTACGATGCTGTTTATCAATGACTTCTTTACAGCAACGCCCACTCCTCCTTGTCTCGACTTTACACCAGACAACCACGAGTCAGACAGGTAGAGCTTGTGGTCTCCGAGATCAATTTCTTGCTCCTGCAATCTCGTCTCCTGCACTCCCAGAATATCCAACTTGTATCGCGCCAGATCCATTTTCAAAGCCTCTAGAGATCCGGCTTGGGTCAGTGTTCTGACGTTTAAAGTTGCAATTCTGAGTTGGTTCCTCGGGAGATTCTTAGCACCCCTTACCCGGGACTCGGGGCCATGGTTGATTGTACTCATTGCTTTGGTGTTTGAAGGCTGAGATACGACTAGTTGCGCCACAAACTAGAAGACCAGTGCCTCGTTAGCTCGACCATGTGAGCGTAGAGCCGCAGCACATGACCTACCCCCAGGGGACACCACGTGGAGGTGAGGTTGGATTTTGTCCCCCTACTACTACTACTACTACTACTACTACTACTACTACTACTACTACTGCTGCTGCTACTACTACTACTACTACTACTACTACTACTACTACTACTACTACTACTACTACTACTACTACTACTACTACTACTACTACTACTACTACTACTACTACTACTACTACTACTAATACTACTACTACTACTACTACTACTACTACTACTACTACTGTTTCAACACTTTAATTCCAAATATGAAATAAAGGCACGGTTGGCAACAAATACAAATACAAATACAAATACAAACAAAACAAGAAGAGTTATTTGTTTGGTTATTCTGTGAAGTGCTGTACGACGAAATTGTTGAAGGCATTCTTTGACCCGGTTGCTGCTTTCTCCTGCAATCTGGTGAACGATACTTTGTTTCGTACACAGTCTCCTTCGATTTGACTCATCCACGTTTTCCGTTGCCCCCCAGGAGCGCGTCTGGCATGGGCGTATTGATCGGGCGGGTCCCAATCGAAGGCACTGCGGGCTAATCTTCCTGGTTCCATTCTCTGGATGTGACCGTACCATTTTATCCGTTTGAGCATGATCATCGTGGATAGTTGGGGCATTCGCGATCTTGACATAATTTCATCGTTCGTTGCTTTCTCCAGATATGACACACGTAGAATTCTCCGAAGACAACCACAGTGGAAACTCTCAAGTTTTCTCTCCATTAATTTCGAAAGAGTCCAAGTCTCTGAGCTGTACAGCACGGCTGATAAAACGAGTGCTTTGTACAAATTGCACTTGAGGTGCACGCTGAGCTGCTTGCTCTTCCAGAGATTTTGGAAGTTAGCAAACCGTTGTCTACCTTCTGCAAGTTTGCAATTGACTTCCTGGAGGTCTCCATGCTTGAGGCTGACATATGATCCGAGATACTTGAACGCTTCTATGTTTTCAAACTCGTTTCCGATAACATCTTGTACTTTGCAGGAAAACACGCGTGTGGCAGCTGCTTTAGGTTTGCCACAGTATCTCGATTGGTGAACTTTTCGGCCATTGACTGTTTTGAACTTCCTTTCACACTTGTCACAGGTGAGGCTCGCCTCTAGTTGCTCGAACTTTGACTTGTCGACGACATTCTTTGACGAACCGGCTTTGCAGAATCTTGTTTGGTGCACTTTGCGTCCGGTAACTGTACTGAATTGCCGCTGACAGTTCTGACATCTTAAAGACTCTTGATCAGCCACCGCTGACCCACTCTCATTTTGTTTTGGCCACATTAATCTTAGAGCTTGTGGTCTCCGAGATCAATTTCTTGCTCCTGCAATCTCGTCTCCTGCACTCCCAGAATATCCAACTTGTATCGCGCCAGATCCATTTTCAAAGCCTCTAGAGATCCGGCTTGGGTCAGTGTTCTGACGTTTAAAATTGCAATTCTGAGTTGGTTCCTCGGGAGATTTTTAGCACCCCTTACCCGGGACTCGGGGCCATGGTTGATTGTACTCATTGCTTTGGTGTTTGAAGGCTGAGATACGACTAGTTGCGCCACAAACTAGAAGACCAGTGCCTCGTTAGCTCGACCATGTGAGCGTAGATCCGCAGCACATGACCTACCCCCAGGGGACACCACGTGGAGGTGAGGTTGGATTTTGTCCCCCACTACTACTACTACTACTACTACTACTACTACTACTACTACTACTACTACTACTACTACTACTACTACTACTACTACTACTACTACTACTACTACTACTACTACTACTACTACTACTACTACTACTACTACTACTACTACTACTACTACTACTACTACTACTACTACTACTACTACTACTACTACTACTACTACTACTACTACTACTACTACTACCACTACTACTACTACTACTACTACTACTACTACTACTACTACTACTACTACTACTACTACCACGACGACTACTTAACGGTGATTGGACGACGACTCTATTACCTAAACCGAAGCTTCCTAACTTGAAACCGGCAATTCCTCTTAATCCGACACTTCTCACAAACAATACGGATTATTTCTACAATACCGACAAAAACCAACGCTTCATTCATGCAAAACCGATGAAACCAACAAAAACCGACAAATACCGACGTTTCGTACGCCATTTTTGTCGGTATTTCTTAGCTCCAGATTTTTCATAAATTGATCGATCCAAAGTCTGGATCATAAATTTTTCGGTCTTTCTGAGTCTTTTCATAAATCGAACGAGCCAAAGTCTGTATCATATCGCATTTTGGTCTGTACGGGTCTTTTCATAAGAGTTCTTGAACGAGCACATGAGCGCACCAAAATTTTGAACGAGGCAAAGTCTGGATCATAGGCATTTTTGGTCTGCCTGGGTATTTTCATGGGCAAAAATGGTCTGGATGGGTATTTTCATAGATCATTTTGAACGAGGACCTCAACCTGGGTAGATTTCGAGCATAATTGGTTTACCGGCATTCATACAAGTCAAATCTACTATCATTTTGACATAACTTTTTAATTTTCAAAATCGTGCGATTTATATGAGAGGCCTGCCTTTTTTCTTCGATCAATTTTTTGCTAATTTTATATGCATCCTAGAGAAGAATTGGAAACATTAATCTGAAATTGTATTTACGAAAACCACAAATCTTATTGCAGATTGAAAAGAAGAGCTGTTTAAAAATTTAAATGAAACAGGGGGAAAACATACGTAGCATGAATGGAAAAAGATAAGTCGTGACTCTAACTATTAAAACTTAAAATATTAATAATGAAAAAATTGCTTCGTTAAAATTTTGCTTGAAGCAAAGCAAGGAGAAATTCTTAAAATGCAAATTAAGTAGTCCAACAACAAAAGAATGAAAAATAATATGACAGATTTTTAATTTTCGCGGACTTCTACTCTTATCGTACATTTCAGTTTTTTTTGCAAATCGATATATTTCCTATTAAACAAAAAAGACCGTATACCGGAAAACAATTCCGATTACAAACAAAACTGGAAGTTATCAGTAGCGTGCGCAGAACAGCGCCATTTAATATTAATATTTTAGGTCCGGCGGAAAAATATTTCATAGTTGATATTTTTCTTTTGTCTAATTAGATCATGGAGTGGTCACACTATGTCGAGTTGATGCCATTAAAAAGTTCGTCGTTAGTCTCTGACCCAAAAATGCTGTATTTGCATTTGCGTTCTTATTTTCATCTTCTTTCCTGGTAAATTGGTTGATCCAGTTAACTATTTCCTCATTGTCTCTAATATGGCAGACCTTTTGTCTAAATACCAGCCAAGATCCTTTGAGGATTTGGAGAACCTGGGCTTTTTTGTTTCTTCGGCCTGCCTTCGTAATAATCTTATAGACAACTATTTTTCACTCTAATCGGAATTGTTTTCCGGTATACGGTTGTTTCAAAACAGCCTTATCGGAAAAAATTGAGATAAATAGATAAACAGCCTTATCGGAATAAATTGAGGTAAAAAAATTGTTTAAAAATTTAAATGAAATAGGGGGAAAACATACGTAGCAAGAATGGAAAAAGATAAGTAGTGACTCTAACTATTAAAACTTAAAATATTAATAATGAAAAAATTGCTTCGTTAAAATTTTGCTTGAAGCAAAGCAAGGAGAAATTCTTAAAATGCAAATTAAGTAGTCCAACAACAAAAGAATGAAAAATAATATGACAGATTTTTAATTTTCGCGGACTTCTACTCTTATCGTACATTTCAGTTTTTTTGCAAATCGATATATTTCCTATTAAACAAAAAAGACCGTATACCGGAAAACAATTCCGATTACAAACAAAACTGGAAGTTATCAGTAGCGTGCGCAGAACAGCGCCATTTAATATTAATATTTTAGGTCCGGCGGAAAAATATTTCATAGTTGATATTTTTCTTTTGTCTAATTAGATCATGGAGTGGTCACACTATGTCGAGTTGATGCCATTAAAAAGTTCGTCGTTAGTCTCTGACCCAAAAATGCTGTATTTGCATTTGCGTTCTTATTTTCATCTTCTTTCCTGGTAAATTGGTTGATCCAGTTAACTATTTCCTCATTGTCTCTAATATGGCAGACCTTTTGTCTAAATACCAGCCAAGATCCTTTGAGGATTTGGAGAACCTGGGCTTTTTTGTTTCTTCGGCCTGCCTTCGTAATAATCTTATAGACAACTATTTTTCACTCTAATCGGAATTGTTTTCCGGTATACGGTTGTTTCAAAACAGCCTTATCGGAAAAAATTGAGATAAATAGATAAACAGCCTTATCGGAATAAATTGAGGTAAAAAAATTGTTTAAAAATTTAAATGAAATAGGGGGAAAACATACGTAGCAAGAATGGAAAAAGATAAGTAGTGACTCTAACTATTAAAACTTAAAATATTAATAATGAAAAAATTGCTTCGTTAAAATTTTGCTTGAAGCAAAGCAAGGAGAAATTCTTAAAATGCAAATTAAGTAGTCCAACAACAAAAGAATGAAAAATAATATGACAGATTTTTAATTTTCGCGGACTTCTACTCTTATCGTACATTTCAGTTTTTTTTGCAAATCGATATATTTTCTATTAAACAAAAAAGAAGTTTTTAGAAGTTATTTTAGGGAGACGGAAATTAAATAGACGCTAAAACTCAATAAGAAACAAAAAAAGCTCGTTTCTTTTAAACTTATTATAATATTTATACACCATTAATCTATTATTAATTTGTAATTTGAGTAATATCTTCTAGAGAGAAAAAGGAATGAAACAAATGAAGTTGAAATATTTGATTTAACACTTCTTTGGTTCCTCTGGCCTCACGGGCAAACTATTTAGCGTGCTACTTAGAACCTATAGATTTTATGATTTTTGATTCAAAGTGTACTACCATCTTATCAACTTATTTGAATTGAAAATAGAAAGACAAAAAACTTTTTTAAAAAAAAAACAAACAAAACTTTGTAAAATCCGCCCTCTGGCAACTGAATGAAAACCTCTAACCAAGGTCTCTTATTTCATCTGAAAATTGAATTGATTGCAATTAAGCAGAACTGCCTAATATGTAATTTTTGAGACTAGAAGAACAGAAAACACAGTTGGTTGAGAAAAAAATAAAATTTCGTTAATTTTTTATTCCATATTCTCTTGATTGTTCCTGCTGCGTCAGTCGGCTCACGTTTTTAGGCTCTGTGCGATTAAATACGTTGATTGACCAAGAAAATACTATCACCAAAAGGATAATCAAAATCGAAATTTATCGTCAAATTCAAGAGAGCAACCGCCTTTTCAGCTTTTGCTTGGTATGTAACATAGAACTTTGGAATTATAACATGTTTTCTCCGATTGACACAAAAACGATTAAATAATCAAGTTAGATAATCGATCTGCCTAAAGTAATTAATATACACAAAAGTTAGAATTTAGTTTCAAAATAAAAACTTTTGTATTTTTTCTACGATATAACGCCTTAGTATTGAGAATTATTTGTGTTTCATTTTATTCGACTTAAACTACAAAAATCAAAAAAATCCCAATATGCTGATGAAATTAATTGTAAAATAAGGAGAAACAAAGCTCTCCAGAACGAAAACCAATTTTTTAAACTTAATCAACAATTCTAACTTTTGATGATTTCTTGATCAGTAGGACATCGTTGCAACTGATTGCTTTCGTTGAAAATCAGTTCTTTGAGAAGCTGCCTTGTATAGCAGAACAACACACATTGCAATTGGTTTAATATCGGTTGTGATTGTATCAGTATGAGGGTTGTGATTTTTTCAGTTTTCCTATTTAAAATTTTTTTTTATCAAGATTACTTCAGAAAATCGTTCAATTTGAGCCTCGCAAAACCGATAGTGAAAAAAGTTTTCCCTCTCAAAACAAAGAAAAGTCTTTGGCAAATTTGAGAAGTATCTTGGAACACTCCGTGCTACGCACAATCTTGCACAAGCTGTTTTTTTGACGTCTACAAGCAAATGTCTAGAAATGTTGTTTCAATAGAAAAAGAGCACCGTTATTTTAGGGTCTACCAAAACAGAAATAGTGGTCGCTTATTGACAAAAGGGGCTTTGATCGATTTTGGCGATTTCTTTTGTTTGAATCCGAGGAAAATCTCAACACGTGTCGAGGTGTCACTGGTGTATCCCTATATCTATTTAACTACGCCAGCCCAGAATGAAAAAGGAGGAGGGTAAAAAAATCAGAACATACTGGAAAATCCCAAAAGTTTTCTAACTGGACTTGAGAAATTTTTCCGTCGCAAATTTAGCTATGTATCAGCTCGCTTGCGCTCCAGGTTGTTTATGATCAGACTCCTATGCGCTCTAAGCCGTTTATGACTGGACTTAAGCGCTCTCGACAGTCTCTATGCGCTCGAAGTGCGTTCGAAGCCGTTTATGATCAGACTCAAGCGCGCTCGACAGTCTGTATGCGCTCGAAGTGCGCTCGAATCCGCCTTTGATCAGACTCAAGTGCGCTCGATTCCGCCTGTGATCAGACTCAATTGCTCTAATTCCACCTTCCAGACCGTAATTTCGAGCGCACAAAGGTCAGGTGTGCGCTCGAAATGGTCTGGTTCAGGACGATTTCGAGCGCACACCTCAGTCTGGTTTCTGTTTTTTTAAAAATTTAAAGCCGTTATCGGACCATTTTCCTTTTAGCGTTTAATTTCGAGTAGCAGTAGAAAATTGGCTTGCCAGTGGTTGTCGCCAGGAATATGAGTAGTATATCATTGTATTTCCAATTCGGCTAATTAAAATAGCAAAGCGTATTTTATTCGATTCAGTTTAGCATAGTATGCGCATACGTGGTAAGTTATTAGTCGTCTCTGCTTGCTTAAGTTCTATTCAAGAATCCCCCCATGAAAAGGGGGGCAATTGTTCGAAAATTTGGCTATTTGTGTATACGATTCTTCTCGATGTTAAACAGGTTGCCTGTTAAGTATTATCGAAATGAGCATCTGGTCGAACAGTTTGTTGTTAAATGTGGTCAATAAGATTTTCTGTGCTGTATTGGAGTATTAATAGGTGTCTGAGTTTTAATCGGAGCATTTGGTGTATAAATCAAACGTCACGCGTTGATTCTCACGTACATCAACTCTTTTTTGCATCAAATAAATCTGACTAAGAGAGTTAAATAAAACAAAGACAAATCTATCATAATGTCTTTAACTATTAATTCATTGTACGATAAAACGTGAACGCTATTCACCTGGTTATACAATAAACGTAATGCTAAAACATGTTCACCCAGATTTTAACAGGACTTACAGAGATTAAAATACTAAACCGCAAGCTCTTTTTGTTTTTAGTAGTAGCAGCTGTTGTGAACTTAACAGTATTAGAATGGTTTCCCTTTCACGGTTCCAACATTTTTGTTATACATACTACCTCATCAAAAATATCCTCACAAGCCATTATTCCTAAGCTCAACAACACATTGAGTTTGAGAGTCTCAAATAACACAAAATTTAAATTATTTAACAATACTATTAACGGTGAATTTAACAAATTGCGCCACCAGTATATAAAGGATTCCTCGATACGACGTCCGTGTGAGAACATAATGTTGAATGAATTCACTGAAGCTGATTCCGACCTGAACAAGAACATGTTTTTTCTAGAAACTTCTGGAAAGACTGGTTTCGATGGTCGTCAATCTTGTGCATTGGAATCGGCCATTCGTTACTCAGGGTTCAAACCAAAGGTCATCATGTCGACCAAGTTTATCAGTATGCGACTTCGGCCTAGTATGTGCAATATGGTCAAAAGACACTACCCCAGCAAAATTGGGTTTTATGGAATCGATTTGGATTATTTATTTAAAGACACTCCACTAGATGGAATTCAAAGAGAGATTAGCAGACCGTGGTTTAGTGTGCACTTGAGTGACTTAATGAGACAAGCATTGGTCTACAAATTCGGAGGATATTATTCTGATTTGGATGTTATTACTATTAGGAGCTTGAGAGGGCTAGAAAATGTGTATCCATTTGACAACTTTTACCCAATAGAGTAAGTATGGTATTGTTGAACTGTCATCTTAACACGAATGCTGCACGTAGCTACTTGAGGCGGCAAACTTGCTAAATTGAAGTAGATAAAAGGATCAATAAATCAATCAGTAGTAAAATTAATCTTTTTAGTATCTAAATATTAACTAAGCATTTTCACGATACTAAATGGTTTTAAAAATGGATTATTTCGGAATCCTGACGAGCAGTTAATGACAGTTACACTATAGTACTAAAAAGCTACGTACACCAAGAAAATTTTTAAAAAGCTGCACAAACATCAAATAAGACGACATTTTGAGTTCAAATCGGGAAGTTAGGCAAACTCCCAGTTCTCTAATAACGGGAAGTTAGGCTCTTAGTTTTTCTAATACATGGCAGACAATTTATGAAGTTATCAGATAAATTAATTAGGAAATCTGAGTCAAGTCTCATCTTCTTCGAAGAATTTTTTGACAATTTTTTTGAAAATGCCATTCTTTTTCGTAAATTTTCAACGATTCCAAGCGAACTAGGCCCTTTAGCTTGTCTGATCACTCAACAAACAGTGTCCGCTCATCTGATGTTTTGTGCACCACGAGATGACTGATTGCTTGTAAAAAATCAAAATGTTGCCAAGAAATCTCTTTCCGTTTCTTCGAACAACTCGAACAATTCCTTTGCTTGAGACGCCCTGAGCCTGTTACATTTTTTTTCTGTTGTTTGTATGCATACTGTATACTGTCTTGATACTGCTATCTTATTTTTAAGCCGAGTTATCTTGTTTTCTGATTATCAAAACTGGGCATTTCCAATCGCAACAGCCTGGCAAACAGTGAATTAACAAAGCAGTTTAACCTTCTTTTCTGTGTAGGTGGAGAAAATGAGAATGAAATCGCGTTTAAAACTTAACAATTTCACGCCTTTCTTCACACCTTCGCGACAATCAAACGTTTTGAGCAAAAGTAACCCTTAAAGCGCAGAAATTGTGCTGTACGTAGCTTTTTGATTCTATAGTGTATTATGAACCTTTTGACACAAGTCATGATTCTAGAATTGCATGATTATACTTGCCATAATACATCAATACTTGTAAACTTATGTCAATTTTCATTCAAGAATTCCGTTAAATCGCACTACATTTGACAAACTTTATGATTAAATGACATATCATATACCAGGCAAACACTCGTGCATAGCTCAAAGAACGCAAGGGTCATTAGAATCACTGGAGTCTCTCATTTTTTTTACTTTATCTTTAACATCCTTGCCAGATCTGGCACGGAATTCAGACACCTCGTGCATAGAACCATTTATGGGCTTGTTAATAGCTAGATTTCCTCGGTTGACCACCGCAAAACGAGCTTTACCGTCCATAAAATTTCATATATGGACTCAGGTGATACATAGAAACACATGGAAACTTAGGCTTACACCGGTTACAAATAATAGAGTTTGACTGATACATAGGCTGAACTTTATTACAATAAAAAAAAGACATATATGGTACTTCAATGACCATAAAACAGTCCATATATGGCCCATCAATGCCTTAAAAAACCGTTTATGTCCATGATATGGCATAGATGAAAAATGAATCACAATTTCTTATGGAGACTTACTTATAGTAAAAAGAACCGTTTATAGTACCTCACGAAATAGCAAAAACACAACAGTAATATTTTTAATGGTTTTAGTTGACCGTATATGGACCGTTTTATGATAACTCATGTACCATATGGTCATTTTTGTGGAAAGCAAATTTGGTCAACCCGGATAAAACAAAAAAAACTTTCAGAACGAGCAATGTCTTGATATAGTCAACAAACAGTGAAGTTGTAATAACTTTAATTATATACGCACATTCGATAAACAGGACCCAGTCAATTTTCTCGTAAACGGCGTTTTTTTCAGGAACGTATCTAGCGACTGTTTACTGCCTAAAGATGCGAAATTGAAAAATGAGCTGAACAATGGATTATTTCACTTCAAGGCTGGGAGCGAGTTCGTCTGGCAGACAATGGCTGAAATCCGAAGAGTGTACAAGGATATGGTTGTACACAGGAACGGAGTGGGACCTGGATTGGTGGGAAGAGTTGCCAGGTCGTTTCTCAAAACGGAACATATGAGTGTTATTCAAAGTAAGTATTCAGAAATGAAAAGCTTCCGATCAAGACTCAGAGTCATCTTCTTGCATTTGTGTTATAGCACGGATCCAAATGTGAACGCTAAAACTCGCTCAATTTCTTGAAAGTTAAATTTTACGCAGAATGCGGAGAAAAAAAAGCGATAAAAATAGCTTTAAGAAAATTTCCGCTGTCGATTTTTCTGCTATCGATTAGGTCTCTTTTTTATACCCTATTGGAGCTTCGAGGTATTCGATCCTTAATTTGCTCTAACTATCATCAGTCTCGTCTTTCAATTAGAACTCCAGTTGCCTAGTACCTTAGTTGGTTGATATAAGTAATGCTAAAAAGAGTAAAAAAATGACGATAACAAAAATTTCTTTTGTTAAATCTGGAACAAAATCGGCGATACCGACATTCTAATATACATAGAAAATGAAGGCTTCTCAAAAAATGATATATATATATATATATATATATATATATATATATATATATATATATATATATATATATATATATATATATATATATATATATATATATATATTCTCCTTTGCTTGTACTGATGCGCAATAGAAGAACGGAATGAGGGTTTAAAGGGTGCCCAATAAAAAAAACAAGTTGTCATACATCGGTTCAGAATTTGGTGCAGTAAATCTTATTGGATGTCACGCTTATTTCACATTATTAACCTTCAATTTTACTCGAAAAATTTAGTGCCCAATTTCCCATCTTCCTCATTGTTTATTTTTCGCTTTGCTGATATAATATCTGTTCATATTCTGTTCATATTTTGTTCAACAGACCAAGTGATCATTTTCTTCAGTTTTCTATCTTACGTTCAGATGTTCAATTCAAACTCTGATCTCGTTCGGCAATTCCACCAAAGAAAACTAACCAAATTAAATTTCATTCAAATAGCGATAACTTTTCGCGAAGCTCGCTGGCAAAATTCAAATAAAGATTTTGCATCGAGAAATAAAGCGCAGAGTAATCACGCACCACAATATTTTTCTAATGGCAATTCTCGTACCGCGGAGCTAACTGACAAAACATAAATTGTGCTTTCCTACAGTGAAACACAGTGTAAAATAATCACGCACGCCATACCGCAGCCAGCAGTCACCAAACGAACACCCTAATAAATAAAGGCTCGTGGCCTGAGCCTTCATCAGACCCCGCTCTTCGATGGGAGAACTGACGAACACAATTAAAACTTGCTTTGCTGGAGAAGAAAAACATCACTTTAGATACATTATTTGGCCCAAAACCCAAAAACGTGGAACTGCCTTTGGAATATTTCTACGAGGAGACAAGTCAAGGGCATCCTCAAATCAGTTTGTGAAATGCCAATAAACTAATGAAGTATTAATTCTATGTGGGGACAAGCCTTGGGAACTCGCGCATTCGAAATCATTCTCATTAGTGTGTATAGGCATCGGAGTCGACGACAGACCTCTTTTAGCTGTAAAAATCCTCATATTTTGATTTAAAAAAACTCACAACACTGGATTTTCGGAAACTCCGGAACGAAGCTTTTCTTCGTCCACGAGACATCACGTTCGACAAAAATCTATTTCTATTCAGCAACCAATTGAAAGTGCAACAGTTGATTATATTTTCGTGAACATTTTTTGTTACACATTTTTTCATTTTTAAAAAAAGAGGAGAAGGTTATCAAAGACGTGTTCATAGCAATTCTGACAGAAATTTAAACAAGCTTTCCGACATTCAGTCAAAACTTACGAAAAAAAAAACCATTGAACATCGCAAAAGGTTAGAAGTGGCCAAAAATATGAAAATCGTATTTAAGAGTCAACGCCAGATTCATGCGCACAACAATACTCCAGTTTTCATTAGCTTTAACGCTATAAAATTGCAAAGGAACTACTAACTGTCCGAACGGCTCTCAAAGAAATCACAACCAAATCAGCTTCTCGCACTCCGACTTCTAATTGTCAAAATTGGGGCTCAATGTGGTCCCCTAGCAAAAAAAAAGATTGCACTGGGCAAATAGTGTAAAAAATGTGGATTAGCAATTCATTTCGCTAAGATCTTCAGGAGATCTTGACGTCCAAAATTCACCCCCAATCTACCAACGACGGAAACTCGGTAAAAGCAGTTGAACTGAAAACTCCGTCAACTTTAATGAATCTGATTTTTGGACAAATTGTACAAATCAGATGACAGAAGTTTTGATGACAATAATGTAACTGTTGTCAACAAAACTTCCAAAAGATGGAACCCTTTAATATGCCACGCGCAATAAAAAAAATACCAGTCACATTGCATATGGTCTCCGGTAGTGCAAGCTTTATTATTTAACAAATCAGTTGCACTGCAAACTGTGAGATCTAAACGCAAGCGTTCTGGGTGACAAACAAAATCAGACTTCAACAGCGGATTTTCTTAAGCGAGCCGATCGACTCTCTAAAACATATTCGTACATAATTTTCAAGCAAGGAATGGAATAATCCCAAAGCCGAATCCACAGTAAAATCAAATTGATTGAAACCATTGATCGGACAGGACCTCCTCAAGGATTTGGGCCTCTCAATCAACACAACACCTTCTCAAAAACTGATAGGTAATATGGTAAATAATCTTACAGCACAATGTCCCATCAAAAAACGCGTCCCAATTTTTTTCCTCAACTCATAACTAATATATCTAAGTGAACGATCAAATACTCATATAGCGGCTCAGAATTTTGACAAAAATGCGCCTAAACATCAAAAAGGAAAAAAGTTCCAAGCAGATACAAAAATAATAGAATCGTGAAATGTTCGATTACTCAAAAATTGATCGAGCATATCAAAAGTTGTCCAATTGTTGCGGCCAATTTTCCATTTTTCAAATAGTCGTAAAAATAAACAGAGATCAGAAAATTAAAATAGCTCCCGTCTCACGAAGCCTCAGTCAAAACAGAAACCAAATGCTAAAAAGTGTTCCACTGATAGATTCAAAATCTCAACAAATAGGTGACAGTACGCTTAGCTGACTGTCTCCGACAATTAGACATCTTAAATTTCCACGTTAATTTCCAAACTGTCATTTTGTCGAAACAGAAAGTGATTGGCTACGTAACGTATTTTCACAAACCGGTATTTTGCACCTCAAAATTAAAACATCCGCAACTTTGTATCTTGAGCCGTCAAAAACACTAGGAAAATTCCGTTCATTTTTCTAATCAGTACACTATATTATTAAATTTTCATGAAACTCTGGCGGCGCACTGTCCTTTTTATGTAAATCTGAAATAAGCTTTTGGACTGAAATTTCGCCGATATTGGGGAAGGCAGTGTGAAAGCAACAGAAATATTCCAATATAACCCGACTCTCGAGACACTTGTAAAATGTGATGATTCATATTCTGGACGCGACTTGAACTGGAACAACTGACAGTAAATGGTTGAAATCTATTGCCTTTGTTTCTCGGTTTTTCTATTTTTGCGAGATGCACCACTTAAAAATTGAACTCGAATTGTTAGATGTGAAATGGTCTGTCAAGTGCTTTAAAATATCTGCATAGACAAAAAATTAAGGTAGCTGAGCATCACATAGTACTTCTTCCGATCATTAAGAAAATGTTTTTGAAGAAGTTATGCAATAGTTCGCACACACTGGGTTGTTCGTGCTCTTCCGTAGCAATTCTCAATACAGCCACCGCTGGAAGCGAATGTGCGCCTCGTCGAATATTTTGCCAGTCACCGTTATCATCAAGTTTTAAAAAACCTCATCTTACGATACAGAATTTCTAGTTGCCAACCTGCAACTATTTCCTGTATTAGCAACATCACTAAAGTTTAACCAGCTAATTTTAGCATCTCAGTTACCCTCACTCTATTCAGCAGAAACACGTTTTTTGCAAATTACACCGCAAGAAGGCACACATTTGAAAAGAATTATCTCAATTGATAATGTCGCACCGCAAGTGTGTATATTAAATTTTTTTATCTGTCAGTCGCTTAGTGAAAACCAGTACAAATACATATAAACTTTTACATCAATTTAAAATTTGCACATTTAACAGAACCTCAAAATTTCCCTAAAAATAGTGCAGCATCAGTTGCATACGGACAAAATGAATTTTTCATTTCAAAAAAAACTTTTCAATAACTTTGAAACCATCTAACCCACTACAAAACACGATTACTTTTGATAGAAGCACCAACGTCACAGCAACAACCGCCAACACCCAAGCAACATTCTTCAATCATATCTTCAACACAGAGCTTACCACTCACTGATAGCCCGAGAAAACTGATCTAGGAAAACATCGTATAAGGTCTTCTTCACTACGTCGCTGATCGCGTCCCAGTAACTTAATAAGTACTAAAAAAGTGCTTAATTGTATCCTGAGCAACAACGAGGACAGACTAAGAGCAATTAAACCATATATGAATGTATATATATATATATATATATATATATATATATATATATATATATATATGCATATATAAATATATATATAAGTTTATATTTATATATATATATATATATATATATATATATATATATATATATAGCCCTATTGGAAAGACATTTATTTAAAGTCGGGTTGCTTTTTCACTGTCGAAAAGTTCCAAACGCGCTGCGGGAAGCACTTACTGATGACTACCACACAAGCCATCCAGGACTATGCGGAATGATACGAATGGCAACGCATTGCTGATGCCCATAAATGAACCTGAAACTGACTGTTAAATCAGTTAGGCGTAAACCTTGTTCGTAAAAGGAGAGAACTGAGAACCAATTACACTTTCCTCATAAAGCATGTAATGAAATCAAGAACTTCAACTGGATCTTGGAGACCAATTTCTGATGAGTTAGGTCACGAAAGGTATGTTGAGTGCCACTCGCAACGCGAATACTAGAGAAAAAAACTGTACTAATGACGAAATATGATTGTTTCAATCAACGAAAGCATGTCTCCAATCCTCCTGACCAAAAAAGCTGTATAACTCAAATATGCAAGAAAAATACAATGGAATAAACAATCCAGAATATTTCTGGTATAACTCTTTGAGGTCTTTACCGGGATAGTCAATACAATAGTCACCACAAAGCCAACAATTTCTAAAAATACAAGAAGCTGGAAAACTACCACTCATATTCAGGAACAGTTATCTAGAAGAATTTGGCATGCGCGATGAAAAGTGAAATTCACTGAAAAATTATGTTGTGAAAACTGGGCCCTGATCTGATGAGAAAAACGACTCAACAAAAAAGATCAATGCCTTTTCTAAAGAATTCACACGCAAACGGAAATGTGATCAGCGAGTCAATCACAAAGAGGGAGATCTCGCTAGCGGAAAGTCATCAATTAAATCAATGTATAACGAGTAATTCTGTTTAGACTTCAAAAAACAGAATTTTTCTGCCCTACAAGTTTAACAAATGGAAATTGAAGCATCTGCCGCCCACTTTATTATTATATATAATATTTCCTTCATCAGAAAACAGGCGCATGTCAGCTTTTCAGCAATTAGGTCCATCAAGCTCACCAGTAGATACTTCCCAGGTTTAGGTCCAGACCCAAATTGAGCTATGATCAGACTATCCAGACTGAAACGGCATCTGATCAGACTTTCATCCAGTCTGATCATAGCTCAATTTGGGTCTGGACCTAAACCTGGGTTGTACTTCGAGTCCAGCGTCCGAGTGCAGCAGAGTCCGAAGAGTGCGACTACTATGGAAAATATCAACTGTAATCGGACCCTCAAACTAAACGATAATGGCGATCTGGGGATATTGAAAACATCCCAAATCCGCCAGCCTTAATAATTGCGTTGCGACGATCCAAAACACAGAGATACAATCACTTGCATAAGTCAATATGTCGCCAGTCACTGGACAGTTATCTTTCCGAACCCCCCAAATCAGATTAATTCGAGGTTCCCGACAATCGACGCGCGATGGTTTCCTTTCTCTTTCCGTTTATGAAGAAGGATCGATTTATGAAAACTGAATGAAGATTGATACCAAACTACAATTACACTAAAACTATTAAAAATTTCAAAATGCTAATTATCACAAGCTTTTCATAACCAGTTAGTATGTTGTTCATTTTATTTAACCGGGGAACAAAATTTAATATCTATAAAATATGCCACTATTTTAAAAAAAATTGATTGCCGTGCAATTTCAATGAAAAATTTAATCTCGTACCTGGGAGGCGTATGTCAGACGTAAGTTCCTAATTTGGTGCAGTCAATTTTTTTCAGCGTCTTATTTAGATCAACTTATTAACGTTCGTTCTTACTAAAAATATTTCATAAGCAAGTTTCTTGTTTCATGCTTGTTTACTTCCGGCTTTGTTGATATGAAGAATGTTCACATTTTGTTGACTTAAATAACAAATCAAAATAATCACTCTCTTGAGTTCTGCATCTCCTGTTCAATAACTCAATTCAAACTCTTATGTCGCTCTGCGTTTTCACCAAAGAAAACCTAACAAAACGTAATTTTTAGTTCTAATAGCAGTTTTCGCCCTCCCCAAAGTTTACTGGCAATATTCAGGTGGTGTTTTTGCACCGCGAGATACAGTGCAATGTAATCACACTCGACATATGTTGAGGTCCCACACAGAAGTGACCTCTGATTAGACCATCACCGAGCGCATTCCCGCCATACCACAATTGAAGTGAAGGTTTTAAGGTAAAATTTAATTGCCGATTGACTGTTTCAGCTAAAGAATTGTCTCTGCTGCCCCCATTTGTGTTCATTCAGCCCGCATTCCGACCATATCAGTACGTATTCACATCTACAGAGAGAGAAACTTCATTCTGGGAGAGTTTGCTGCGATGCTCAAAAGCTGTTCACATTTTTCACTCCATAGTCGGGGACGAGGAGGTCACTGGAAACGCTAGACGGGAAATCTTTTCTTATTTGGGACCAAGATACTGCCCCGCATCTTTTGTACATCTTAAACAGTTCTAACTAAAGCTGTCAAAACTTAAACCAATGACTGTTTAATGTGGTTAATGAGTTTCTTAAATAATTATTTGATTTGATTTGTTGAATATTTTATAAAGTTAGCAGCACGCTTAAAATGCACCGAATTGATTAAAAAAAACAATTTTTACCTCAAATTAATCGTTATTCGTGTGTTAATCAAACCGTTCTTTAGTCTTGAGTAGGTTTTTAATTTAATATATTAATATTTTCAAGTAATATGAATAATTTGATTGAATTTAGGTCTGGGTTGTAGGTTGACTACCAAAAATGCGGTGGCTATACTGTTTTCTGTCATTTATTTTGTTGTCGAGTGAGCAGTATGGGGGTGAAGCGTTGTCGTATAGGAAATCTCAACTTTCAAATAGCACGGATTTTTTTTTAATTTTCAGTTTTTCCCGATGCGTCATTGACGTCATCTTCCAAATCTTTTAGAATTGGCATGTTGATTTTACTTACAAAATGGAACAGTAGAATTAAAAGTTGCTTATTTGCAGCAACTGGATATCAAAGCCTTTAATTTCCAAAAGCAAATGAGGAAATGAAATATTGTAATAGTTAAGATTTTAAAGCAGTTCAATATGTCACTGAGTTATATTGCGTTTTTTAAAAAACAAAAATTTTTGAGGATTTTAAGGAAATAAGGAAACAAGCGACAAAATAAATTTTATTAACAAATTTTGTTGATGGGCTCTGTGATATCATTGGGAGATAAATTTGCTAAACTTTTTAGTTATTTATTTTATCTCATTGGCCGCCCGCCACTGTTTCTGCTTTAAAAGTTTGTTTCGGATAAATTCCTTTTTGAACAAGACAATTTTGATCTTAGTGCTCACGGCAGAAAATGAAAATTTTTGGATAAAATTATGGATAATATTTCTACCGCCTTTTGTGTCATTTCAGTTACAGCTCGACCAAAAATGTGTGTTGATAGCTTCAAAATCGTTAGTTCTGCATGCAGTTTGTTTTTCAGTTTTTTAAAATGATGAAAAAGGTTTAATTCCGCAATTTTCAGGGCACCGAATAATTTGAATTTAACTATTCTCAGCAGAGCAGAACTTCAAATTCTATCCGTTTTCTGGGTGAGAAAATTTTGTTTTTAAAACCATTTGTTGAGTACGATCATTTTCCAATCTGACCGCTAAAGGTTGCCCACGGACTGGCATCAAACGATGCATATAATTGCTAAAAAAGCCTTTACTCTATTTTTAGTTTGGCAACTCAATTCATTGGACTAAAATATATATATTTCTTTAATCAATTTTGTACATTTCTTACAACTTTTTGTTTAAATACAAGTAGGACCCCGTTGCAAAAGCAGTTGCTAATCAGTTTTCGCTTTGTTGAAAACAAACATACCTTACCGCTGAAATATATGCTCACATTTATAAAAAAAAACATAATTAGCAGTAGGTTTCCAGGGAAACATTGTCATCAACGAGGCATCTTTTTTTAATGTTTGCGTCATATTAAACCCTTGCATAAGCATCATTACAAATATTAGCTTTTTTAAAGTGGAGATCCGTTCCGTTACTCTCTAAGTGGCCCAAAACTTACAGCTTGAGCCAATAATAGATCAATCAAAAAAGCAAATAGTTTAAATAAGATTCACTGGAAGATACGGCGACAAATTTTATGAATATGAATAAAATGCGATATCAAAAAAAACTCGTTTTGGAAAGAATATACTGTTTCCAATCATATTTCAATCAAACCGTTGAGATATTTATCAAGGAATTGCATCAAAATTTGCAACAATTTTTTAGAAAATTGTCTTAAAGTTTTTGAATTTGGCCACTTTAGCTACGAAGTAGTTAAAAAACTAAAATTTTTTTCCTTAATATATTTTATACGTTTTTACTTGTACTTTATTGTAATCCACAAAAGACTTCAATCAATCAATTAAACCAGTGGTTGCACATCTCTCTGTTATAAAAGTAATTCATCGCAGAAATGTTTTTACATAGAACCAAAACAAGCAGCAACATTGAGGGAAAAATATTCGTCTACGATGCATATCTATCAACCTGTGCGTCACATTGAACCCTGGCCTAAGAGATCATTACATCATTACAAATTTTATCTAGTTGTACAGTCGCGAGATTCTCGTTTTTGCCAATTATCTGAATGTGACGTCCAAATAATAGACAGAGCCAACAATAGATCATGCAAAATGGAACTATAATAAGTTAGTGCCATTGGAGAGAACTGCGATGTCATATAGAAGATAATACAATAAGTTTGTCACAATCATTTTTTGTGTTCTTTAATCATTGAAACGTATTGAATTGATCAAAACAAAACGAATAATTTTTTCAACTCAATTTTACAGTACTGGTGTCTCACTGAGGGAAAAATGATCAATAGATAATACAGTAATTTGGACATCTTAAGATTTTTTCCGTTTTCGATGCTGTGTTTTCTAGCAAAAAGCCAACTTTGTCAAGGCGATGCGATAAATCGCAACCCGGATCAATAATTTTGTAGGTCGTAGTTTACGTAGTTGTTTGTCTCTCTTTCTTGCTAAAACAATATGTTGACATTCAAAGGTGCGCAGCAGAAGACCCTTTTCCACCACCATTCGCCACATTTGCTATAACAATAATTTGGACAATTCGGCTAAGTTTTGGACTTCAGTCAAAAATAATGCAAATTTCAGGAGGCAACAATGAGCATATACTCCTTGCAGTGCAGTAAAAAAACGTAAAAGAGGGGATTTTTCTTACGTAGCTCCTCATAATCTTTCAGTTTTCTATTTGCAACTGTCATTGCAATTTTGATTAAAGAAACACAGTGCAAATAAAATGTTCCGTAATTATATCAGTTTATTTTCAACACCGCTTTTTAATGATGAAACGGTGTATACCAAAAAAACAATCCAGGAAAAGTAGGAGGGTAGTATCTCTGTTTTTATTTTCTTCATTTGTTGTCTTTAAATGCGTTTTCTAACAAAAAAGACTGGACAAGAGAAAACAGTGAATAGCAGCTGTGTTGAAAACTAGTAAAAATTTATATTTAATTTCATAAAAATATCCTTATTTATAAAACATATGTTCATGATATGTTCATATTTTTTCACCTTTATATATGTTCATACTTCTGAGATGAAAATTTGCTTGTTGTATCTTTGGCAGAGCTTTGTTTGTTCCGCTACTTTTTATATGACTAATACCAAACTAGCAACTAGAGCCAACATTAGATTAATCAAAAAATAATTAGTTTATGTCAGACCCATTCTCGAAGAATTCCTGATTAAAATACAACCTCGAAATTTGGAATCACAAAAAATATCATTTTGTTTAATCTGAACTTATCGAAATTGCAAAAATTATCCCGGTATACTAAGAGAAATTTTTTTCCAAATGATTTTATTGTTTCCAATCAAATTGCAATCAAACCGTTGATAGATTGAGCAAAAAATTGCATCAAACTATGCCTAATTATTTTATAAGTGGCCTTAAACCACTTTGATTTTGGCCGCTTGAACTATGAAGTAGTTAATAAACGTAAAATTTATTTTTGTTTTATCAATTTTGTGTGCTCTTAATTGTACTTTGCTCTAATCCAAAAAGGACTCCGACCATTCTATTAAACCAATAGATGCACATCAGTCTTTTTTTGAAAAAAATGCTTTATCATAGATATTAATTTGCACTTGCAAGCGGCAGTTTTTAAGAGAAAAGTTTTCATCTATGATGCATATTTATCAACTTTTGCGTCACATTGAACCCTCGCCTAAAAGTTTATTACAGTTTTATCTAGTTGTACAGTCCCGAGATTCTCATTTTTGCCTTTTATCTGAATGTGACTGCCGATTAATAGACAGAGCGAACAATAGATCATTCAAAAGGCAACTATAGTAAGTTAGTGCCATTGGAGAGAACTGCGATGTCATATTGATGAGAATGCAATAAGTTTGTCACAATCTTTATTTGTATTGATTAATCATTGAGACGCCTTGAAATGATCAAAACCAAAAAAAGTATAATTTTTTAAACTCTATTTTGCAGTTCTGGTGTTTCATTGAGGCAGAAAAATAGCAATAGATAATACAGTTGCTTATACATCTCAATTTTTTCAAGGCGTCGCTGGAGCCAATTTTCAGCACATTTTGGCACTTTTTCTATAACAATAAATTGCTGGGATTAGTATGTAGGGATGAGTTGGTATTCAATCAAAAAGAATGCGAATTTCAGCAAAAAAATAAGCATATACTCTTTGCAGTGCAGTAAAAAAACTTAAAAGTGGAGATTTTTCTTACTGAGCTCTTTGTAATACGTCTTTGAGTTTCCTATTTTAAAAACTGTCATTGCAATTTTGATTAAAGAAACACAGTGCAAATAAATTTTTCCGTTCGTATGTGAATTTGTTTTGAACACTGCTTTTTTGTTGTGAGACAACCAAAGGCGAAACGGTGCATATCAAAGAAGAATCCACGACAAGTCGTTAAGTAGTTTTCTTGGTTATTCAATTTGTTCAACTCTTTTCTTTGAATTTGCGTTTCGTTTTAAAAAAAATGACAAGAGAAAAGAGCACATGAAAACATAATTTTTTTTCAAAAAGTAATTTAGCAGCATTGTATATTGGGACGAAAACTAGTAAACAGAATACATATTTGTGACAATTTCATACCGAAATAAGAAAAATTGGATCATCATTTGATTTCTAAGGTGGCTGAATGCGCCAAAAAGTGAAAGGTGTCATTAAATTTCAAAGTTACGGGAGAAAATTGGTGAATTTTTCTTGTGCCTTTTAACTAGCGGCTTGAGCATGATTTTGTCTTCCTCACTCAATGCTATCTTTTTTGCATGTTGTTAATTTTGTAAAGTTGTTAACGTGTAGAAGTCACAAACTTCCTTTTTGGGGCACGATTGTTTTGAAGATAGTAGCAAATTCAATTTGCTGGTTCCTCTTCAACTATGAAACGGAAAAAATGTTTGAGGAACAAACCCAAAAATAGTGAACTTTTGTTTTCAGTCCAATAACACGTATGTATAATTTTGTGTTCAAGACGATGAGCCTTCAACATATTCTCCTTGCCGCCAATAACATTTCAATCTGACAACATTTAGCTTGCTAAAACGAGTTTCAACAAAAATTTTTTGCTAATTAGTTTTCTCTGTATTGGAATTGTTCTAGTTGATCATTGTTTTTTATCAATTAATTTTGCAGATTACAATTGCGCCTTGAATAATAATTGATTAGAACTCAGACTGTGAAAACCTGAATGCTGCTAGGATAAGAACCATAAGTGCTAGGATAAATGAATCGCTTTAGAGTGATAAAGCTCAAAACTTTTCGCCTCTTTGATTACTCGATTGTCTGTTATATTAATTTTTTCCTGCATTAATTTTTTTACTATCTTACTTGAGCAAATTTTTCAACCTGACAAAGAAACTGAGTACAAATTAAACTAAATTTGATGCATAGTTTTAAATTTTACTTATGTTTGTTTTCTAATCATTTAGTTTTTTGATCAAAAAGAGCCACGCCAAGGCTAATTGTTTAATAATTTTAGATGTGAGACGCACCACGTTAACTTAATTCAATGAAGTCTGCTCTGTACAATGAACTCCTGTAATTGGAGTTAAATCGCGGTGACGAAGTTTCTTTTGTTTGAAAATAAAACTACAAAAAATTTGGATGAGCTTAAGATTGAATTATAACTCATGATTATTTTGTTCTGCAATTTTAGTTTTCGTTTCTATCTGATGTCTATTCGATTTGTTAATGGAAATTTTCTGTAGCGTGTTTAATGCATTCAAGATCAGTATCAAGCGCTCTCGTAACGTTTGGAATAAATTCAATTCTTTTTATGTCAATTTTCATGGACACTTGAGAAGCAGTTAACCAGGGTTAGATTTCTCTTACTTACCATTGATGCGTCGGTGATTATATTTTTTATTGGAGGAGCGCTGCGAGCCACTTTTGCAGCTTTATCAATTAATTTTAAAAATTACTAGAAAAAATACAGTTTCGACAAAAAAACATGAGAAATAATTCTGTAAGTTATAACTGCATCTCTTTAGCCTTCAGACTCTATCGATAACTCTGTAGCTCTTTAGTAATTTTAAGTCCTTACCAAACATGTGCTCAAGTCGTGCGTTCCTAACTGTTATTCTGGCTAACCTGCTGTTTGTGGGCTGTATACAAAAACAAAGAGCACCCATTTGTCTACTATTTTTAGTTGTTTGTCAATGCGAGAGCTACTTCATATTTACTGGAATACATAAACTGACACATTATTTACTTAATCTGTTGACGTGAGTGCTTACATGATCATTTTTTATTCAATTAATATAAATAGGCTGGATTCCACGATATTTGCGGACAAAGAACTGTAACCAATCATGCAAAATATCAGCAATTGTGGCCAAAAAAAATCAATGAAAACTTTGTTCAATCTTGAACTTCACTATTTCTTCAGAATCAACGTCGAATTATCTATATGTTACGCAAACTGATCACTCCTCTATAGGGGCTATAGGTGCGACGCCGGCCGCTTGCTTCTTTTTGGGTGAATGCTCGTCGCCCGATTAATCGTTGAGAAAATCGAGGTATGTGATGTCACCTAAGCGTGTGGTCTTCTTCTTTGTTCTCGAGCGTTTGCATGTGGAGGCATTGATATTGTCAACTTCTTGACTCTCGTTTGTCTCGTCATTTTCCTTGTCTTGTTCTCGTTCGGATTCTTTTGATTAGGCGGTTGATTCTTTCCTGTTCTTTGGGGGTCCGCTTTTTGGCTTATAACCTTTCTGGTGTGTGATTTTGATCCTGTTTACTCTTGAGAGATTTTACTCTAAGTTCACGTCTTTTTTGACGATTGGGTGTCTCTTTTTCTGATACATCGTTCGCCTGTGTCCTTATTTTTTTGCTCTTGGGGGTGGGACTCCATGTTTTCCTTGAGTTTTGCATAATGGTTTCTGACAGTCATTTTTGCGGCAAAGTTGACGAAAAGAATTTTTTCTGTTCGCGGGATCGAAATCGGGCAACATGTGATTTGTTCAGGACAGTATATTGTTGGCCGGGAAATTTTATTGTCAGCGTCGAGTGTGTCGTTTTGACGAGGGCCGCTTCGTAAATATCGCGTAGTGCTTTTTCCCGAATGCCGACAGGGTTTTTATTGCGAGCTGAAGCCCTGGGAGGTTTTTTGTCAGTAGTTGATCGAAGATTGCCGAGGGAAGCTTGAATGTTCTGGGAATTTTGCTGTCGTCCTTTTTAGCTTCTTCTAGGTTCTCCTGTAATTCGACAGCATTGTCGTGGTCCTCCTTGTACCATCTGCCCTCGTTGATTAGTTCCTCCTGGATTTTTTTTTCAATATGTTGGACTAAATCAAATCATTTTGTTTTTTGGAATTGGTAGTATTGCTATGTTCGCTCTTCTACCGTTATATGCTTCGAACGGTGACCGCTGAGAATTTTTCTTTAAAATGTGCGTAATTCGTATGCAATGTTGCGTACTGCTTTTTTCATACTGATTGCTCTCTGATTTGGGTCCAGTTAATTGTAAACTATTCGCCGTTTGACGGCTTGCATATGACGATCTACTAGGCCGATTCTTCGGTGGTCGTTAGCAGGTGCGTAGATTAGATTAATATTGTTTCGAGTAAACAGTTGTTTGATCTTCTTACCTTTAAGGCATCGAGCTTGGTTTAGTCTAATGTAAAGAGGGACTCCGTGTTGAACGATGAGGAATTTTTTTTATTTAGCGGCATTTGCGTTAGTCACAAGCTTAAAATCAGGGCATTTTGAAAAGCGACTAATACATGCTAGGAAGTATACTTCCCACGTTGTCCATCAAATATCGGTCGAACAAACTTTATTTGGATTTCCTCGTTTGGTTCTGAGCTTGTTGCAAAAGATTCCCAATTGGAATTTCCGGTGGAAATTCTTAAACTCTTACCAAATTCGGTATTAATTAAGTCTCGATTCATAAATGGCCGCCATAGTCTCTGACCAATTTCGGTCATTCCTCACGCTCCAGTTTGGTTAGAAATAAGAGTGTCCTTTACTGATTCTTTCATGACGTTGGGGATAGCCATATTGTTGTCCAAGAATATGCACCCGTTGTTGACGCTGAGGCTCCTCCATTTTGCTTGTATCTGTTTGCTGAGTTGTTTGCATCTCCGTTCATATCCCGTGAGTACGCAATCTCTAACTTCACTAAGCACGGTGTCCCGGTTTATCATTGCAGCAGTTAATTGTGTGTTTCGATGTTTGTTGTTTTTCTTGGTCGTTGGTTATTGCTTTATCGGATTCGGGCTCAAGAAGTTGCTCCTTGAAAAAGTTTTTTAAATGGCGGGGATTTGATGGCGAGGTTGCATTGTTCTGTATTTGTGTTATCCATTTGTTGGTTGAAACTTGTTTGTTTGATAAGAGTAGGTGCTGTGCGGTGGCTTTATAAATTGGCAAATGCGCTTTTGTTATCGAGCGTTGTTTGAATAGTGTGTTTTTATGACGTCATTATTCATCTCGCTTATTTTTTTTTTGTTGTGAATTTGTCCACTGCCTAGGTTGTAATTACTTTTCTTATGTGGTTGGTTTGTCTTTAAAACGTGGTTGTGGCAGTTGCTTATAATAATGGAGAATCGCTATACGATTTTATTAGTGTTTTCTCTGGTTTTCTCTTTTCTCTTTCATATCATTTGTGTTATTCTTTGTGCTGTTTGTGATTTATGTGTTTGCTCTGTTCCAATTCTTTTATACTGTTTGTCTCTTCTGCTTTGTTTAAAAATCTGAGGGCGTATGATATGGTCTGCCAATCGTTGCATGTTTCTTGTTCTAATACTGCTCTTAGGCCTGCTCGTGAGGCGTCTCTTTTGATTCGAGTCTTTTGCTTTTTGTCGTAGTTTGTGTTTTCGGTTAATTTCCAAATGCTTCTTTGATACTTTCAAAGCTTTTGCTTTTCTGTCCAAATTCATTTTGTATCTTTTTGGAAGAGGTTTTTCAATTCTCAGCACAGGGTTGCCAGATTAGGTATGAATTTTTTTAGATGATGTATGCTCTCTAAAAACGACTTGAGTTTTGTGTAGTTTGTGTTTTTGGATAAATTCCGAATGCTTCTTTGATACTTTCAAAGCTGGTGCTTTTCTGTCCAAATTCATTTCGTATCTTTTTGAAGAGGTTTCTGAATTCTCAGCACAGGGTTGCCAGATTAGGTATGAATTTTGTTAGATGATGTATGCTCTCTAAAAACGACTTGAGTTGTATATGGCTCGTTGTTGGCTTTAAGTTTAAAATTGCTTGTGTCTTCAAGACGATTGATTTGATTCTTTTTTCGTACGTCTTAACCGAACCAAGTTATTGGTTTTCGAACAAGTGACATTATCGATGTTTACTGCAAGGTGTTCTTCGTTTAGTGTGTCTAGGTATTTGAGTAAATTTTTAATGGTTTTCTATACCTGCTACTGTGATATTTATGAGGTAATCTAAAAAGCTGATTGTACACGTCAAAAAGAATAATGTTTTGCCTATGGTTTTTGGAGTTCTGCTGGCATGTTTGTTAGATCGCAAAATCCGGTATTGAATATATATGTTCCCGTGGCTTGTCCGGCTGTTATGTTAACATATCATTGTTTTGCGGTATCTTCGTCCAGTGGTAGTTGGCCCTATGCGTAGCGCAGATCGATTTTTGAGAATAATAGGTCGCCTGCGTCGGACGATTGTGTGGTAGTTTGTGCGATGTTGTTCATGAGGCAGTCGATGTTATGCAATTGATATTCGTTTCTGCGGATCGTTTTTTTAAATAGTTTTGGAGGCCATTGCTAGCTTTTACGTTTTGTATCGCTTGACTGTGATGACAATTAGAGATATATAAATTTCGTCGCTACATTTTTCTAATCTGGTTTTTGTGGCCGTTGTTTTATAGATGTTTTAATTCCTCTTCCACTTGTTTTTCTATGTGCAGGGGGACTCTTCTTCATTTTTGATGGACAGGTGTATAGTTGTTTTGAAGATTGATTTTACCTAATTGTTTTTCTATTGTCTTCTTTGATTTGCTATTTTTTGTATTTTGTCGCTACTTCACGTTTGATTGGGCACGTTTAATGTATATTGATTGATTTAATGTTCTTGCCCTCTGATATTGTTGCTGTTGTCCTGTTGCTTGAGTTGGGTACCTAGGGTCTTGAATATGTCTCTCCCTACTACGGTTCTGCGTTTGTTGGGTACCACTATGATGTCTGCGCATCTTGCTTTCCATACATTGCACACAATGTCGCAGTAGAGTGTTACCAAGTTCTTGGTCGGGGTATTGATGTAGCTTTGTAACTGTACTAGATTATTTTTTCGGCTCCACCAGTTATTGCTGTCTCTTGCTTCTATGTCTTTGGCTATTTGTTCGGTCACAATGCTAGTAGAGCTTCCTGAGTCGACAACGGCACAAAATTTGCTATGTCAGCTTTTTATGTATAGTTTGGACAATGCTGATCGATCGTCCGTTTTGCCCGTCATTTTTACTGAATAATTAATTGCAAATTCTTCATACGTCGGGTGAAGTTCGAGGTCTAGGGATATCATCTTGATACCTAAGGATAATTGTGCGATGATTTGGTTGTCGACTTCGTTGACCAATCTATGGGATTGCTGGTGGTTTAAGTTTGATCTACATAGTTTAGCGTAGTGATTTGGTTTGTTGCATCTGTGGCACGTCAGTTTCATTGCTTGACATTTGGCTCTGTGGTTATCGTCTCATGGTTGTCCACAGTTTCTACAATTAAAAATTTTTGGTCTGTTGCTGTTATCTTTGTATCTATTGTTTCTTCGGTTCAGTCCGCGGGAGTTTATTGGCGGTCTGACAAAATCGCGGTATCGTGAGCTTGTGATTTTTATAATGGGTTCTTTTTGACCGATGAATGATGATGTTCGGGTATCGGACGGTTGTTTTGAGTGAAAGTCTAGCTGGTTTCAGATTCTCAACTCTAGGCCCACCGCTATTTCCAATGCTTTTTCTGGAGTAAATATGGTCTTAACTCGTTGATATACAGCGTTTTTGTTTGCGAGGCAGTTATAAGTATTTGTTAAAAGTTACATTTTTCGGGTGGCTGAAGGTTACTCCGAGTTCACTTCATGTTTTCAGTGTGCTTTCATTTTCCACATTTGTGTTGGGAACTTACCTTGCGTGCAATTTCTGTTCTTTGATTACAGGGCTGAAGTAAACGAGTGATTTGACTGTTCCATCTGCCATGTCCCATGGCTTGTCACCGCAGAGGACACCTATTTTGTCATTGTGCTTGCATTCAGTTATCCATTTTCCTATCGCCTGGTGGTACCTTGTTAGTCCTTTTCTTTCTATTTTTTGTTTTGGGTTGTGGACTGCTTCTCCTTCTATGGTTTCGGTGGTACTGTAATTCTGTCGGTCTTTCTCGTTTCTCGTAGAAGTTCATCGAGTTCTGTAATTGTCCAAGCGGTGAGGGCCATTTTGAGTTGACCTCTCCATTTTCCCTTGGGATGGAATGTTTGCTGCTGGTTTTATCGCAGATTGGTTCATGACCGAGTGTTGTACGTCCTTTTGAATCTGTCTGCGCCTTGTTTTCAACCCACTTCTAAAAACTAATACTATGAAGAACAATTTGAGTGACAACCATTCGATCAAACGTCTAGGCACAACTGCACTTAGTCAGTTCACTGCCAGTGCTTCAACTGTAGTCAAAGTCAGCTACTTGTCACTAATCTATTCAGTCATTGGACCCTTGATTCGATGTAAAAAACAAATGTTAATTATGTTATGCATTTATGTAAGTATCATTTCACGACACTGATGGTGGTAGTGTGTTAAGGTGGTACCGAAAACTCATTAAATGGCAATTTTTCAGTTCGAATTGTATACTTGTCATTTTTGGTGGGAAA